>NC_141920.1:36014288-36165803 GCF_057802395.1 Ceratotherium simum simum | reverse complement strand
TTCTCTTAGTAGATGCCCTATTTACAGTTACAGTTATAGATGAAATGAAAGCAGCTCTTTGTTCATCCTCTGACTTTCAATTTTGAAGCCTAAGCCACCATAAATCTTAGGACTAACCTGCCCCCACAAATCTTATTAACAAGAATAGATCAGATGTGCTCTTTGTTATGTGTAGCTGTCAGTTGTCCTTAGCCAGGCTGGCCAAGGGTGGGGGTGACTGGGAAAGCCTGGGTAAGTTCAGTCTAATGCTGATTCCTGCCTCTCATTTGTGTCATCAGTTTTAATTCTTTCCTCACCAGACCTCTCGCAATAGATGCTAATAAGTAGTCATATTGGACAGATCTTTCTTTTCACTGTCTTTCATTGTCTCTCCCTTTTTTCTTGTTCCATGGCAAAATGGGGCATGCAGAGGAGGGAAGCTGCAGCAGGGGATTTATAAATTCAGAGCCTTCGAGAAGAGTTGATGGAGTTACACAACTCTCTCCTAATTATTTCTCTCTTGGGCTCCAATTACATGTTAGGAACTTTCAGGCTCGCCCCAAATTTATCATCTTCAAATTCCCATGGATTATAAAAACCAAAGGGCCTGATCTCGAAGCTTAACCTTGTTTCCAGTGCCAGCAGAAGGCTTAAGGGATTAGATCACGAGGAGCCCAGAGAGGATAGCGTCTGTCTTAAGTGGGTAAATAACAGCCTCAAATTTGGCTGGGGCTCTCTTGCTGCAAAATCTCCCCTTTCTCATCATTGTCTAAGGGCCAACAGCATTATTATTTTTTATAATGACACTATGGTCTTTGGACACAAGGCCAAGGCTGTGAGTGATCAAAATTATGTGTGGCCACTTTACGTTAGTATTTTGCAGGGCCCTAACTTTCTTATCCTCTTTTGATGTGTCCCTAGAGAATTTGGGAAAAGTTGGGCTACTTCTTAGTAGGTTTTCAACGTGGGGGTCATAGACATCTTCTGTGAAATGGCACAAATCCAAACCAAATCTTACTTGGATAATATTAGCTTCTGTGTATCGAGTGCTTATCTAGGGCCAGGTGTTGTATCAAGGTGCTCTGGTCAGGACACTAGTGTAAAGCACATGGTACACTCAAAGGGGTGGTTGAAGGGTGTTTAGTGAAGGGACTATTTTGGGAAACCAAGAGGTGGAGTCTCCCCGCTAGCACCAGGAGGGAGATTTTCTGCTTTACTATTCCCTGGCCTGAAGGAGATGGGGTTTTATAGCTAGCGAGGTTTCTAGGAGAGGGCCACCAGACAGGAGAACTTGGCAATTGCTGAACCTTTTGGCCCTCCAAGCTCCTGGATGTACTTGCCATTGGTCAAATCCAACCAGAAGCCAGAGGGCAAGGGAGCCGGATGGTATAGTCATTAGAGATCACCTCTTGGGGCAGAGAGCAGGGCTGAGGCTGGAGCTCATATTTACTCCATTACTATCATTACGGAGAGAAACAGGTTAAATAACAGGCCCAGGGTCACTCAGCTAGGGAGTGGTAAAACTGGGATTTGAATCCAGGGCATCTCTTTCTAGAGCCTGAACTCCTTGTTACCATGCTTTCCGCCATTGAGAGGGCTCTGGGCACACAACTCTTAAAGAACCTCAGAGCCCCTCTAGATCAGTGCTGTTCTGCTTAACACACTTAGCAATTGCGTGGTTATCTGCAGGACTGCCAGTCCTCCCAACAGGCTGTATGTTCCGGGAGGTCAAGGACCTTATGTCTGTTTCATTCAGGGCTGAATTTCCTAGCACAGAGAACATAGTAGGCACCCACTCAGCATTTTCTTGAAGGAATGAATGAATTTATGGAGAACCTCCCATAGGCCGGGTTCTGTGCTAGGTGCTGCCTTCCTCCTTTCTTTACAGTGGCTTTCAGTAACCCACTTCTGTTGGTTTCCCTCCAAGAATCATCTTTTCTTCAAGTAGAAGTTTCTCACCTCAAATCTCCAGCCTGAATGGGCAGGAGCTTGGTGGTTCAGGCTACAGCCGTGAGGTGCTGGAATAAAGGGATCCAAGAGGCACTGAGCTCTCTGCTCCCATCCTCTGCTCACCGTTCCTGCCGACTTTGTGCTGCCTCTCATCTCAGGAGTGGATGGAGCAGCTCCTCCTCCTGCCACCTCTAGAGAGGACAGCATGTGGGCCTTCGAGATGATTTCTGTGTTCAGTTTGCTGGCACCTTTGTTTTCTACCTGTTCCTTCCCATGTTTCCCTTTCTCGACCTCAAATCTGTAGCTGAAAATTAACACTCTCTGGCTTAGGCTAGGCCATATCTGGTCTCCCGTTTTCTTCAAACTGCAAAAGCCCAGCTTGTTGAGCAATTGGACTTCATCAACCAAGACTCACAGGCGGTTGGTTGTACTTGTGCAAGGAAGCCACCAGGGCAGCACAGAGTTTCCAGATTTATCTGCCACAGAACAGAATACTCGGAAACATAGATACCAAATCACTCGTTTCCATTGGCATCCTGTTCTGGAAAAAGAAGAAGTCGGTAATGTGATTTCCTCTCCCACCTTGAGATCTAAGGAAATGCTGCAGTTCTTTGACACATTCTGGATTATTGATGGTTTTCTAAGTATTCTCAAGAAGGAGAATACCTTGCCCTTTTTTTGGTGACAAACACTTCAATTTCCAGTATAATGTAGTAGAACTGAAAAGAGTGTGTGTGTGTGTGTGTGTGTGTGTGTGTGTGCTGAGGGGGTGGATTTTAAAATGTCATTTGGTCCATTTCCCTGTCTCCAGGCCACTCCACATCACTCAAGATAGGTCTCTTTTATTTGGAAAGAGTAAAGTGTTCTAAAGCTTTCTCTACAATACACATGAAGAACTGGCTTTTTGAGCCTGTGTCTAAGAAACTTAATATGCTTAAAATCTAATTATTTTAACTCCAAAAAATAATTTTAATATAATTTTTTCTTATGAAATTTTCTGATATACACAAAGTTGAGTGAATAGTACAATGAACTCCTATATACCCATCACCAAGATTCAACAATTACCAAGATTTTGCCAAACTTCCTTTATCTATTTCTTTTTTTCTATCTTTTTTTTTTAAGTTTTATTGTGGAATTATTCTGAAGTAAATCCCAGAAATATCATTTCATGCCTACCTAGTGCAGTATGCATCTATAAAAACTATGGCCATTGGCTTCCATAGCAATAATGCCAATTAATAATAAGTTTAAAAATAATAATAATAACTATTATATTGCTGAATGACAATTATGCACCAGGAACTATATATCTTGTTTCAGTCAGACCATGTTTTTGACAAGAGACTGAAGTCCATTAGAATGAGTTTTAAAAGCAGGATTTGTGCATAAATTCTCCCTGAACCAAGGGCAGAAAGGTAATTGTAGTCATGTTGACCCAAGGGGATGACTACATAATGGGAAGCTGTTGGTGTTAGGGGCTTCCCCAAGCTGCCATGTGTTTCTCTGACAAATTACTCACAAGAGAAATCTCTACCCGCTTCACTTCAGTTCTATCTTATAAATTCCTGCATATATCCTACACAGCTGCCGGGGGGCTCAGACCTCTGAGGGTATGCAGCCCAGGAGTTGTTACATCAACTTCAATCCAAAACTTAATTTTTAACCATATGTTGCTAGCAACACCATTCTGAGACTTGTTGGTCTTGACGCTCAAGTTCTAAAGTTCTGGTTTTATGGGATTTGTGTCGCCCATCTCTGTGTGTCGTCGTTTTCTTTCCCAGTCTCATCCCTCTGATGCTGGAGGATTCCAAATAAAGGGATCGGCAGCAAATGTTTGGCACAAATAGCCGAATACAAGGGACACTTGGTCTCTCCCTTTTCTGTGGCTTATCCATAGGCCATTGGATGCTTGAGGGACCGAAGTGTGTACGCAGCTTGGCGATGGAGGTGGGGATGGCTCCACGGGCAGGACTTAAATGACTTCAGAGAACTTCACGAGCAGAGACTGCCAGCTGCCACGCAGAATAGGTTCAGGAGGGCTCCACCCCAACGGGGAGGGGCTACTTCCATTCTCTCCACATAAATATCTTGCTATGTGTTCATTATGCTCAGACTGCAAACCAGTTTCTTCTACCTTTGCTTGTGGTCCAAACAGGTGGCTCAAATCCAAGTGCCTGAAATGGACTAACCAGAGTTTGTATGTTTCATTTTCTTTATTTCACGGGAAAAGATCCAGTTGGCTCAGGACAGATTTTGCATCAGGTGTCCCCACTTTGTCCAATCAATTGTGGTCAGAAGAGAGGAAATGGGTAGAGCTGCCCAGGTTGCCCCTGGAGTTGGGGGAATAGTACTCAGAGAAATGATTTTTGAATGGGCAAGCACACCCAAAAGGTGTCTATCATATCTAATTTAATCACCATGTGTTCTACATGGAAGATAATTTTATTCCCATTTTACAGAAAGGTTATTTGAGGCTTAGGGAATTGTACTGCCTAAGATTACACATCTAGAGGATGTGAACCCAGCTCTACATGACTCCAAACTCAAAGGCTTGCCAGACCATAGGCTATATGATTCTCATCCTAATATTAATTTATTCATTCAATAATTATTCTCTTAATTCTGGAGAGCTGAGCAGTTTCTTTTTATAACATTCATTCTATTAGAAAATAGAGAGTGACTATTTCTATGTTTCAGTGTGGGAGGGTTCACTTTAACCATTAGGTTTCAGCCAAAAGCTTAGGAATATGTCCCCCCATGGATGGGACCCCAAGAAGGATAAAAGCCAGATTTTATCAGAAGGTCAGCAGAATTTTTCTATAAAGGGCCAGGTAGTAAATATTTTAGACTTTGTGGGCCATATGTTTTCTGTTACAACTACTCAATGCTATCATTTTAGCATGAAATCACATAGACAATATGCAAGAGAATGAATGTGGTATGTTCCGAGAAAACTTTCTTTGTGGACACTGAAACTTGAATTTCATATAATCTTCATCTCACAAAATACTAGTCTTCTTTTAATTTTTTAAAACCATTTAAAAAATTAAAAACCATTCTTCGCTCACAAACCATATAAAAACAGGTGGCAGGCCACATTTGGTCAGTTGGCCATAGTTTGCTGAACTATGGTTTACATTATTCTCATCCTAATATTAATTTACTCATTCCATAAACATTGAGAAGACACCAGCTGTATATTAGGCATTATGGCAGACACTGCGTGTGTGATGGAAACAGATCCAGACCTTGCTTTCATGGAACTGACCATTAGTGGGAAGACAGTATTAATCAAATAATCACACCAAAATTTTAAAAATTACAATAGTGATAAAGGCCACTAAAGAAAAGATAAAGGAACTTTGAGTATGTATTACAAGGGAAGGCAATTTAATTTGGGGCAGAGGTCAGAGAAAGCCCCTACGTATTAAGATAATACTTTCTAGTCTTTCCCATGAGCTCCAGAGCTGAAATTAACATTTCTGACTGCCACCCATCACGTGGTGCTCGTTGGCTCTCATATGAGGGTCTATTGTGGTTGTGTCTGGCCAGTCTTACCACCTCTGCAGCTATGTGGATTTTCATTGAGATGAGCTATCCTACATTTATTCCCACTGTATTTTATCTCATTTCTAACAAGCTGTCTTTTTAATTTGCCCAGGATCATATTGAATTCTAGTCTTGTCCCCTGAGCCTGTAGGAACTCCATCCAGTTTCATTTTGCTTGCCGTTTTAATCCTTTATTAATCCTCAATTCCTTCAGCTGGGCAATTGACAAAGATATTCTATACCCAGAATAAAATTTCCTTCCCTCCTGGGTGCATGGTTCTGCTGCAGTTTTAAGAATCTAAAGATTGTTTATTCCATTTTCTTTGCTCAGAAGAGCAGCAAATACTTCACTCAGTTGATGCTAGCACTATGCCCAGCTCAAACAAATGGGTCAGAATATCCCAGGATATAGTGCTGGGATGTAAGATACATTCATGTCCAAAGCATCCAGGTACTTGGTGCAGAATATGTCACTGAAATGACTGAAACTTGTTTAAACTCTAAACTCTCCGAGTCATAGTTGTAAATAGTGGTCTTAGAGCCAGAAAATATAAGTTCAAATTTTAGCCCTGTGACGTAACAGCCTTCTAAGTTTCAATTTTTTCAAATGGAACAGGGGGATAACAATGCTTCTCCTACAAAATTATAGGCTCAGGGTCTACAGAAATCTGTTTTCATTAAATGGGAGCATCTTGTAGCTTCTTTGATAATAAATCTAGTGGAGGAATTTGATTAGTTGATTTGCATTTCCATGACTACTTGTAACATTCTGGGTGAAGACCCCAGCGAACATCGGTATAAAGAAGGCAATCAATGAAATTTAACTCAGTTATTGCACTGGTCACATGGTGTGGCAGTTTTGAAATATGGTTGAAAACTCTTTGATATTTTGCCCCTTGAGAGGTAGGGTCTAATCCCCTCTCGTTGAATTTGGGTGGGCTTGTGTCTCACTAGTAACCAAAAGAATGCAAAGAAGCGATGTTGCCTGACTTCTGAGGCAACATCAGTTCCCTGGGTTCTCAGGGAACACTTACTGTGGGGAAGCCAGAAGTTAGGCCCCCTGTAAGAACACCGACCACTCTGAGGCCACCAGGCTGGGGAAGCATGTAGTGCTCCAGTCATCAGCCCCAGCTGAGCCCAGCTGTCAGCCTGCTCCACCTGCCAGCAGCCATCTGAGTAAACCATCTCCCATGTCCTGTCCAGTCAAGCCTTCAGATGACTGCAGCCCAGCCAACATCTGATTGCAGCTACGTGAGAGACCTCAAGAGATAACTGTCCAGCTGGGCCGTTCCCGAATTCCTGACCCACAAAACCAAGAGCAAAATATTGAAGCTGCTATGTTTCCGGGTCATTTGTTATGTAGCAATACTGCCAGCAATAATAACCAGAACCTACAGTCACAATAGCAAGTGAATATTACTGTAACTGTCCCAGGGTGTTGGTAGAGATGCTGGTGGTCATGGTGAAACAACACAGCTTTAAAATGTTAGATTTACACATATTGATTGTGACTTATTTGTGTCACTAGGACAGAACCAAACAAGAAGTATAATGGAAGCAATGAGTTGAAGTCCAAGCCTTGGTTGCGCCCCATTCCCATTGAGGTGTTGGAGATAACATTTTAAGTGCAGCATTGACTCTTTTGAGCATATAATAACCATAACTGCTTAACACTGTCAGGAAAGGTCTGGTTTTACTTCTATACCTTATCTGTGCAGCACAGACCACATCTGAACCTTAGCCACCACTTTAAAATGTGTAGGTGTGCTTACGATCAAAACCTGAAAGAGATGAGATAGGAAGAAGAGGAGTCCAGTTATAAACACATTTGTCCAAACCCCACTTTTGTAAAACTAATTTTAACCTGATTGACTTTAATTGGCAACACATAACAAAATCCAAGATCGAACATTTTCAAAAGTATACGAGAAGTAAGGTAGTGATTCATTACCTGGGATCTCTAAACTTTGAAAGGTCTCCACAGGGGTCCTTAACTGTTTTGTTTGATTTTTAAGTAAGCATTTTATTGAAGTATAACATATACATAGAAAGGTGCACTAAGCACAGCTCGGTGATTTTTCTACAAGCTTAGCACACCTGGGGAACAAGAGCCCAGGTTCGAAAACAGAACATTACCAGTTCTCCAGAAGCTTCCTTGTACCCTCCTCCAGTCCTATGCAACCCTCAAAGGTAACCACTATTCTGACTTCTACCACAATAGACCAACTTGGTCTGTTTTTGAACTTTGTGTAAAGAGAATCATATATCGCGTATTTTGTTCTTGCTTCTTTTGCTCAATATTTGTTTGTGAAATTTTTACATGTGGTCAGATGTAATTGAGGTTTGTTCATTCTCATTGCAGTACACAGTATTCTATTGTGCCAATATACCATAATTTATTTATCTATTCTTCTATTGATGGTCTCAGTGGATTTACAGTATTTCATTCAGCCTTATGAAGAATTTGCAGCTCTAGTTGGAATCAGTCCCCTAAAGATCTGGAGCATCCAATGTGTGTGCTTTTTTGGAATATGGGCTCACTGGGATCTTACTGTTGATCTCCCACTTTGGAGACTCTCTGAATGGCAACCACTGTCTTTGATGAATTTTTTAATGGCAAAAAAATGCAGAGTTGGCTTATCTTTACCATGTTAATGACCCTGAGTGAGTCACTGAAGTCCTCTGGGCTTCAGTATCCATTGGGATACAGCTCTAAAAATGTCAGTGGTTCTGGTTGAGGGTAAGTTTATGGCAGGGAAAACACTGAGCCAAGGAAATCATTGCACTCATGAAGTTTAACAGGAACAACCAAATCAAATTTCTGAGTTAGCTTGCACTTTTTGTGGGCTTGTGAAGGATGGGTTCACGTTAGCTTCAGAAGTCATGCCATGAGGCAACTTTCTTCATGTGAAAATATCAAGTGACACTAGAGTCATACTAGGAAATAGAATCCATGCAATTCACACCTGTTTGCAAAAAGCAAGCTTATTAACATTTTCCAACAGCCATGATGACTGTAATAAACAAAGGAGATCTTCCGGCATCCAGAAGGGTTTGGGGCAGGAACAGGCTGTGACATCTGGCTACAGCCTGGACCTCCATCTGACTAGTTGACTCTTCTTTTGTATAAAACTTGGTGAGTTTGTGTTAAACCTACAGATTCTCTCCACATGATTCTTTACTTGGACTCCTTCACACACACCTTTATGCAGTAATATTTTAGGTTGAATTCTACTCTAGCAAACTCTAACTAATCCAGCATCAACTCTACGTGTTGCCATAAGGTGAATTCATTCTTTCAGGAGTTAGTTTCTTAAAATCTAGACATTGCTTCTTGCTTGGGTCATTTTGTGATTTGTGGGGGCAATTTTGTATTAATTGGGGTAACATTAACTGCTGTAACATATGATCCCTCAAATATCATGGTTCAACATAAGAGATATTTATTTCTTGCTCGCATAACAGTCTAATGCTGGTGTTCCTGGTCAGAGGGTGGGCCTTCCAGACGACATGCAGTAGTTCAGTTTCCTTCCACTTTGTGTTTCTGCCTCCCCAGAGCCTTAGAGTTCTCTGCAATTTAGACAGCAAACAGAGAAATAGAAAATAGAGAAGATACTTTGGTTTGGAAAGGAAAAGACACACATCACTTCCACTCACTGGTGGGAACTAATCACACGACCCTGCCTAAATGCAAGGGGTTCTGGGAAATGTAGTCTCCTGCTGGACAGCTGCTTTCCAGTTAATAGCTGTCTCTTCCACAGCAAGTGTGGGATACTACATTTTACTTTATTTTACAAGAAACAATTATAATAACAGCTAACATTTGGGTATTAAAGTATGTGAATGTAAGACTTCAAAATTGAGTGTGCAAAAAAAAATTTTATTTCCTATAACTCAAAATGATTTGCATTTTGAAGTTCTATCCCTCTAGTACAGCAGGATCATTTAATTGGGGGATCTCTAAGGTATTCCACTCCCAGAATTTATGCCAGCGTTCTAGAATGAATTCCTGATATGTTGGCAGACAAGGCAGGAATCTTGTCATTCATTCATCTGTCGACATAGGTCCTTTCGAGATGTCCACTATAGCAGAAGTTGTGTCCTTAGTTATAATGATTTTGTCATGCTATTCTCAGGGTGTGGGAATTTTTCCACATCTCCCCACAAATAAATCCACTAGAAAAGAAGTTCTGAGGGAGTAGGGTGCTGTTCTCCTTTGCTCTGAGATTCCAGATCCCTCACAATCACCTCTCTCCTAATCCTAACCCCAAATGGAGTTTAACTAGAAATCTTAAGAAGAGAAATCCTTCTTTCAAGTTTCCGGCCGAGATGTTTTGTCTAAACCCAAATCCTTCCCTTTTTCTGAAGTTTAGGCTGTTCCTCAAACATGCAAAATATATTACTGCCTCTGGACCTTTGCAGTTTTCATCAGTAATGGATCCCCAGTACTTAAAAACTGTACTTGGGACATAGTCATCACTCAATAAATATTTGGGGAATGAATTACCTTTGAGACAGATGATATAATCCCCATTTTACAGAAATGAATACTGTGACTCAGAAAGCCTAAGAAATCTGCAAAATGTTCTAAAATTAGTAAATGGGAGGGCCAGAATTTTAACCCAGGCAGTCAGTCTGTATTCATATTTATTTAAAAAATAAATGATATAAGTAGTCTGCCTTCTCCCAATTCATCTATAGTGCATTAGAGAGAGCCCTGGACTAGGAATACGAAAACTTCCTGTCTTACTATATTTGTGACTTTGGGCAAATCACTTAATCTCACTATGTCTTGGTTTCCTCATCTACAGAGTAGAAATAATGATACATCCCTCACAGATGACTGGGAGGTTTAGATGGTGATGAATTGAGCACTGAGAAGGTACGTAATTATGTCACTTATCGGTGGTTGCAACAATAGTCAACAGTGTAACAGACAACCACACAACTGTAGTGGCATACAACAATGAATTGATTGCTCACACATCTGAGATTTAGATGGGCAGCTCTGCTGATCTTGACTGGACTCATTTATGTATCTGGGGTTAGGCTGGCTGTCAGCTGATCTAGGCTGGCCTTGGCTGGAATGACTGAGTGATTCACCTCTGTTCCATTTATGTCTCATCCTCTGGCAGATTAGCCTGAAAATGTTGTCATGGTGATAAGAGAGGCACATAATACATAAATTCTCTGAAGCCAAGGCTCAGAAGTAGCACGCCATCACTTCCAATGCATTCTGTTAACTGAAGCAAGTCATACAGCCTAGCCCAGGTTGAAGGACTGGGGGAATTTACTCTGTCTCATTAGTAGAAGGAATCGAAAAGTCACATGGCAAGGAGCATGGATGTAGAGAGGAAAAATAATTGGGCCATTAACATGCTCAGTCTTCCACAGTAATCAGTAAACTTTAGTTCAATCTGAGGTGCATTTGGGCATATTAAAACCTGGAATCCACTCAACAATCCCTCTGGACTCAATTTCATCAACTTATTTTAGCCTTTTCCTGTTCTGTCCCATAGAATGAATCTCTAGCTACCCTCTGGAAAGGGGAAAGGTGGATGGACACCTCTCAGTGGAGAAAGGTCTGCTTTTTAACTGGAGACAGTCCCTTACTGCCCAAATGTCCACAATGGGTAGATTACCAATGTCTGTCTCACCTGTCCTTTTCCCCCAATCAAAGGAAAGTCACACTCTTGGCCCTAAGTAAGGTTTAAGCATTTCTATATTCAGAGAGACAGGCAAAAATTCATCATAGGGATCTAGGCCACCACCGAGCTCCTCCTTGTGTACACAAGTGGCACAGTCTCAGTGTAGAGGGCACACCCTGGGTGTTCTAATGGACCTTGCTCACTTCCTGACCTTTTTCCATTGTGCTGGCTCTGAAGATGAGGGGTTAGGTGAGCCCCAAAGTCATGCTATGATGGGAGAGGCGGTGAGGGACCTCTACTCTGGCCTCCTGTTTGTTCTATCCCAGAATATCTGAAATAAAACATACCCCACATTACAAGGCTGGTTTCCTTCTGAAATCCCCATCTGGTCTGCCTGTAGTTTTCGTAATCCTTCTAGTAATATAACTACAACTTTTTTCTAGTGAACAAATTGCTCTGGTCCCGTTTGCTGAAAGAGCATTTGCCTTCTACCTGTTCTGGGTTTCATTATGAAGTATTTCTTTCACTAACTCGATTTTCCTAGTAACCTTGAGGTTGGTAGGTGAATGGTCTTGGTTTATAGCCCCCCACTTTCACCCTCCCAGTCCCTTTCCATACAGCAAGACTTCAATAGGTGCATCTTCTTGTTTAAAACTTAACCGCATCTTTTCTTCTTTACATACTCCACCATGTAATTTATAAAGATGTGTCTTCACGTGCATGGTTTATTGACATAACACATAACGAGCAATTTCCCTTCCATTATGTTGACATCTCAAACGTTATTTTTAGCCCTAATAAACCATCCCATTTTACATATGGACAGAAATTCATTTAACTCAGGCTTTTTGTTGAGCACCTAGATGTTTTCTGGTTTACCTTGATTATAAACAAAGGAGAAAGTGCTAGGTGTCACATTTCCACAACAGACTCTTACAGATGCTACTATAACTGCTTTAGATATTTTCATCATGTAGGTGGCAGAATTTAAAAGCTATTATAACAGATACCTGGTTATTATCTCACAGCCTCGATTCATCCTACCCATGCTGGGCTATAATCCTCTAGATAGGGAGTCTTGAAACATATATCCATGTGAACAGAGGGGTGGGAGCTCTCCAGCCCCTTTCTATTGATCAGGATTTTCAACAATTATACCTCATTTGACCCCCACAGGGGTGTTGTGAAGAAGGGGAGACAGATGTTGTTATCCCTGTCTTTGAGAAGAGGGTTCTGAAAAGATAAGTGCTTGGTCCAGGTCACACTCCTATAAAGCGACGGGGTCTGTTCTCAAGCACAGGCTTTCTGACTCCCAGGCTGGGATTTTCAGCAGCAATATGTTACAGGAACTTATTTATACTAACAATCGTCATCACAGGTAAGTTTTATTGAGCTTCTATTATACGTAGACTGTGTTTTCAATGCTTTATGTGCATTAATTCCCTCAATGTTCAAAACAACAATATGTGGTGGATGTTGTTGTTGTTGTAATTATTATTATCATCATCCCCATTTTACTGAGGTGGCAACTGAGAGAGATTAAGTAATTTGCCAAAGTCATATGGCTGGTGAGTAAAAGAGCTACAATTTGAACTCAATTAAGAGCCTCAGCTCTTAACCCCTGTGATACATGGATCAATATTGACTGATTTACATAACTTAAGGTAACTACAAATTCAACCTGGAACCTCACCTCTCAATATTATCACCATGTTAAATCTTGGTAAATTCATTATCATCTTTCTCTTTTTTTTTTCATAATTATCCTGTGTGCACACACACATACACACAATTGGATTATTCCTCCACCTACCTCCAGATTACAATCCAAAGAATGTTCTTATGATGAAAACACAATAATCCCTCTTGGTAATCTTTTTCTCCTCCTACAAATCCCTTCTGTGCCAAATCTCCTTCAGTCTTACTGTCTTCAGCTGTAAATGATAAATTAATTGCTCATCCAGATTTTATTTCCACTTCTTTAAAATAATATTTATTGTTTTCCTTTGATTGCAAGAGTAGCAGACATTTACTGAAAAAAAAAATAGGGAAAACAGAAAAGTATGAGAAATAAAGTAAAACCACCCATAATTTCTCTGCTCTCCAGAGACAACCACTGCTAACATTTCTTCCTATCTCCTTCCACATATGCTTCACACAAGCTGATCGTACCACAGTACTGTTTTGTCCTAGCTTTCTTTACTTAACGTATCATGAACGTTCCTATGTTTTATTAGCTACAATGTGACTTCCAACTACACAATATCCCATTGTACTAGTTAATATAATAATTTAATTAATGCACTTAAATGAGCATCCTTTTGCACACATGTGTGTCCCATTCCTGATCATTTTTTTAGGAATGATTCCTAGAAGTGGTATTGCTGGATCTAGAGTGTGTGTTTTTAGGCTCTTAGTAACAGCTATCAAATCCTTCTCTAGAAACATACCAGTTGGCACTTCCGTGAGGGTTTAAAGGGAATGAACGCCTGCGCCCTTTTTGAGCCTGCCTCTGCAAGGACCCCAGCTGCTTGCTACTTTCCTGATCTACATCTGGCTGTTCCAAGCCCTGTGGATGACACATGTATTCGCTGTGGGACCACTTACACCCAAGTCCCACAGGCAGATAGATTCATCTCTGTTCACTCAGAGGTTGTTGTTGATCATTTCGCAATGACGAAAGGAGACCTACCTATTAGGAAGTGATCTCCTTCCTACAGGCTCAGGGAGGCAGACCCTCTTTTCTTCCAACCACCTGGCACATTATTTTGGAAGAGGCCAGATGAGGCTACCCTCTCTGATTCTATCAGTGCCACACACACAGCCAGCCTTTGATTTTCCTAAGGACGTATTTCTCCCGATTCAGCTTTTCAACAAATTCAGAAATACCTGTATAATTAGATCTTCTTAGAAACTATGCATCATAAAAATGATGCTAACATGCAAACTGGCAGTAAAGATGTCAAGGTTAGTGAAGACTGAAGACCAGTTACCTGGTTACTGGTTAGTGAAGGCTGGTTACCTCCCAATCTTAAATTGTGTCTGTCACTGAAATACTTACCAATATGCTAGATGTTAGATGGTAAGACACAATGCCTGCCTTCAAGAGGTCACAGCCTGGAAGAAGAGGCAGATAACTAGACAAATACAGAGAGTAATTGGGGCATATGCAATTAGCAGAATGTTACGTAGGAGTTGTTTTGAATGATGGACAGTAGGAGATAAATACTACATGGAAACTAAAGAGCTGCCAGACACGTCTCAGAGGCGACAGGACCAGCTTTGCTCCTCCAATCATCTCATCATCATTCTCCTACTGTCAGCCTATATAAAAGGAGTTAGTGGAATTTGTTGGAGACTTTGGGATTGGATTTCCAAGTGGAAAGTTATTCTCTCCTGTAGGGCATGGGAAGGGGGTGCTCTTCCTTCCCCCCAGCCAAGTGAGAAGGGCTCACAAGACTGGTTACCTCGAAGAAAGAGGGACTCACTTTCTGTGCCTGACTGCTCTGTGCTTTTGTTTTCCTGCTCAGTGGACATTTTGAGCAGGCTAAAGTAACTGGTGAGAGATGGCACGGGGAGCAGAGCAGTCTCATCTCAACTTTGGGGACGGGGAAGGTTCTTGAGTTTCTAGATGGGCAAGTTGCACAAATGGAGGCCTGATCTGAAGCTCTCTTTCCATTATCCCAAGATGTATAGAGACAGAGGGACAACAGCAGGAGGAGGCTGTGAAGAATCTCCTGGGGAGCTGGAGAGGAAGAGATGGAGAGGTATCTGATGAGGTCCCCTTGGAGCACAGAACTTCTTCCTTCCAGGGAACTGTGTCCTTGGAAATACCTTCACAAGCGTCCCACCAGGAAGTCAGCATTTGGACATCAGGGCAGGATCACAGCAGCACCAATTAAGATGCCCTCCCTGCTCCTACTTCCCTGGGTGTCTGCATCATTGGCTATATTCTCAGCCATTCTAAATGACTGAGCAAGAATGGCTCATCTGAACTATACATTTTTATGTCTTGTCCAAAGCTGTGGCTGGAGACGTTGTCCATTCTACAAATATCCAGACGATAGAAGAGTTTGATTCCTGGGAAGGGTTTGTCTGAAGAGACAAAACTGGTGTCAGGTCATAAATGCAACATGCTTTCCTTAACTGCCAGTAACCTCAGGACCAAGTCCTTGCCCAATTGTGGCAATTAGCCCATCTCTTGCATCTAGCTACGTTACCCTTTGCTCTCTTTAAGTGGCCTCTGCCCTTCTAATTGTGCTATTTGACAATTTGTTTCATTTTGAAAACAGTCTCAGGCCACTTTGTAAGTTTTGAGGCAAATTTTATTTGTGGTGTGTGTGTATCCCAGTGTGAGATGTGAGGAGTCACACACTGACTGTGGCCCTTAAATCTAGACCAAAGGGGATCTGCTGTCCAAAAAAAACAAATGACTATGGCTGAAAGCAGAGTGTAAACGTGACTCTAATCAGTGGATTTGGGAAGCAAGCATAGTTCCTGTTTTTAAGAAATCAGCCACAGTTCACTCTTACATACATGTTTATGTTCTGAGGTCTCTGTAGTTAGAAAAAGCCCTAATCTGTGGTGTTTGTTTTTAGCTTTAACCAGAAAACATTACCACCTGAAGCTGGTCAGAGAATATTAGTAAAAATGTATTTATTTTTGTGATTTTTAAAAATAAAGCTAATATATTTGAAAGTACAAGAGCAATAAAATATTTTCCAAATTTCTTATGGGGCACTGTTTGCTTACTGACTCACTTGGCACATGCTATGAGCCTGACCCTGCAAACACAAGAGGGACCACAATGGATATGGGTTTGCTTTCGCAGAGCTTTTGGTCTGTTAAGGCTGTTTGCTAATAGTACAGATGGTTGTTCCTGTTACTATTAACTCATTAACCACAATAACTTTGTTTTGTCTCAGGAATTTTTGCTCACAATTTTGTGGATCAGAAATTTGGGAAGGGCTCTTTTGATGTCTCTCATACAGTTGAAGTCAAATATCAGTGGGACAAGAGTCATCTGATGGATTGACTGGGTCAGATGTCCACAGCTCATGTGGCTGAGTCTGTATGCTGACTGTTAGCTGGGAGCTCATCTAGGCTGCTGATGGGAGCACCTTCACATGGCCTTTCCAACATGGTGGTCTCAGGGTAGTTGTATTCTTGTGTGACAACTGGCTTCCCCAGAACAAGCACCCCAAGAGAAGCAGCAGGAGCTGCATGGGCCTTCTGCATGGCCTTTTTCTTTTCTGACCTAGCTTTGGAAGCAGTGTCACTTCTACTGTGTTCTATTGATTACAATCAAGTCATCAAGACTAGCTCAGATTCCTGTGAAGGGGACATAGAACTTACCTTTTGATGGGAGGAATCCCAAGGAATTTGAGGTCATGTTTTAAAACCACCACAACCATTATCTGGAAGAGAGATTTTTCATGTGGTTTTTGGTCTCACAAGATTTATGCAACCCCTTAGGGAACCTATTACAGATAATGCTGAGGCCATACTTAAACACGACTGGGATTTGAATCTACACAAACAAAGCCGCCTCTGCTCTCCTTCCCCCTACAGCTTCTGTAAAGCTAATTGAGGCAGTGGTTTCCCCAATTATTCCATTTAATATCAGTCTTCTTAATAGCTATTTTGGGACAAAAACCTAGGCTGTCACAGCTAGGACTGGCACTAGAACTTGCAGCATATTGGAAAAGGGGAAATTTTGCTCTGCTGAACCAAGAGCTTTCTTCTTTCGATTTGCCAATACAGAAGCCCAAATGAGCATATTTACTCTTTGTCCCAGTATAGAGTTAAGAGTGGAGAACTGAGGGTTATGAAGAACAGCAGGTGTCACATACATGTCGTACCACAGAAACCACCTCTGAGGTAGAGTCACTGAGTCATTAATCTATTTCTGCCTAGAACCTTTCTGGGTTTCTTAAGTGTAGACTTCCTCACTGCCACCTGGCTCCCTCCACTCTGGAAGGAATTTTATTGGGAACCAATATGTCCCTGACACTATTTTGAGGATGCTGATTTCTCTTTACAAAGATCTTTAAGAAAACCTTTTTAACTAACATAACCTTTTGAACTAGCTTGGGGTAGAGATATTGTTATACCACTTTTGCCACAGCCTCACTGGCAAGAAGCCACTCGAGACTTCTCTCTCCTCCTCAAATTGTCCAGAATTCCAGTGCAGAGGGGTCACTAGCTCAGGTCAAAGGGGTCAGCCCTGTTTCCCATCACCAGGCAGAGAGGGGACTGGAGGTCTTGATCAGTCTAAGGCTTTTGCTTTGCTAGCATATGGTGTGGTGGCTGAACACAGGTCTCACACACCCTCCTGGACACCTACCCGTTGCTGTAGGGTACTGGTCTGGATCTTTTAGGCGTTAGCACTGTGCACCAGATTAGTCGCCAAAAGTCACATTTGTTTGGTGTTTATAGCAGGTAGTTTTTTGTTGTTCTTGTTGAGGAAGATTCGCCCTGAACTACCATCTGTGCCCATCTTCCTCTATTTTGTATGTAGGTCACCGCCACAGCATGACTGACAAATGGTGTAGGTCCACACCTGGGCTCTGAACTCACAAACCTGGGCCGCTGAAGTGGAGTGTGAGAATTAACCACTATGTCACCAGGCTGGCCCTTATGGCAGGTGGTGTTTAACCCTTTGACCAAGATGCTCAGAAGAAATACATTTTACAACATGATCCAGGACACATATACCAACAAAAAATTCACAAAACAATGCCTAACTCTACTATGTGCAATGCATTCTGACATTTTAAAATCTATTCTTCCTTTTCTAAACGCTGATTGCCAGCTACTAAATTGGTATCATGACCCACTGTACTAGTCTGCTCAGGCTGCCGTGACAAAATACCATAGACTGGGTGCGTAAACAACAGAAATTGATTTTCTCACAGTTCAGGGGTCTGGAAGTCCAAGATCAAGGTGCTGGCCCGTTCAGTTCCTCAGGGAGGGCTCTCTTCCTGGCTTGCAGATGGCTGCCTTCTCACTGTGTCCTCATGGCTTCCTTGATCTTTCATGAATTTACAAACCATGCTGCAGCTTCCTCTTCACGTTTGCTGGAATCCTCTTCCCTGCACACATTTGTGTGGCTTGCTTGCTCGTGTCCCTTGGGTCTTGGCTTGAAAACCTGTGCAGCCTTCCTCAGCCATCTTATATAATACAGCCAGACGTCCCCCCAGCCCCAGCTTTTCCTCTCCTTCTTATTCTGCTTATTTTTCCTCCGTAGTACTTATCACCATCTGAATACCATACGCTCACATTTTTATTTGTTTATTATCTCTTACCCACATTGGAATGTAAGGTCCATTCACTGCTGTGAAGGGTCCTACACATAGTAGCTGCCCAGTTACAACTTGTTGAATGAATGAGGAAAAGAATGAATGAAGGGAGAGATACTCAAGTCTTGAGGTGAGAATTAAAGATAAGCTGGAAACGGCAGCTTCTCTTTCAAAAAAAAAAAATTTTTTTTAAGTTTTTCTTCCCTAGGTCCTCCACAGCACAAAATAAAACAGACTCCATTTTAGAGGATATTTTTGGTCCCTTACAAATAGCAGGCAATAACAAATAATGAAATGTTTTTCAAGACCAGATGAAGAAATAAAGCAATTAACCCTAAGATTCTGCCTCCTAAACTAGATGGCATAGATGGTGGTCCAGATGCGTTGTTCTGCTTTTCTAATCCAACGGATCTAGTGAACGCTCTGATGGACTGTGGTTCAGTAGGTTCTGCGGCTGGTCACTTGCGACCATAGCGACTGGGCGTAAACTAGTCTTGGCTTCAGACTGGGCATAGTTTGGCCTGTGTCTCAGAACTTTTATGATCGTGCTAAAATAGGGTGAGGCAGAGAACTCTTCTAAAACAACAGAAAGGGCAGAGCTCAGAAAATAACCTTGGCTAACAATTACTGAATACTTAGAATATGCCAGAGACCATGCTGTGAACTTCACATGGCTTTCTTCTTTAGTCCTCACCACAACTCTTTGAGGAACATGCCATCTCTATGTTAAGGAAGAGACAACTGAGAGGGTAGCATATCCTGAGTAATCTGGTAGAAGAATGAGAATTGTCCTTTTTGCAGAGCATTTCCTCTGTGCTCTTACTTGAGTCTTGTGATGCTCTGTGGGGTGCCAGGGGCATGTGCCTTAATCCTTGATTAAAGGTAGGGGAGCTAAAGATGGGAGACCAAGTGGTTCCCAAAGTTAGAGACTGGTCTGATTGAGCACCATATCACGTGAGTCCAAATATCTCCTTCTCTGTCCACATACTACACCAGAAGCACTACCTCACCAAGAATACAGACAAATACTACTAGCAATACTATACAACCAGAAAACAGATAAAAACAGGCCACTCCCAAGAGGCCCCAAATGTGAGGCATTCATTACTTTGGAGAATTTTAAATGGCCCTGGGCTTTGAAGCTCAAAAACTAGGGCGAAGATTCCAATCACCCAACCGTGGGCTCACTTTAGCCAAGTTTGTTAATTTAAGAGGCCCAGAGATCTGAACATTGTAAATTAGCATTTACATACTTCTGCTTTCTCTCTGTGCACAGCAAAGTCGGCGGCTGAGTGGCTGGAGGGATGGAGTGAGTCCCTGTGTCATCAAACACGTCTTATGGTACCTACAAACAGTTTCCCAGAATGCAATGCAAGCAGCGGTTGGCAAATTACATCCAAAGGGCCAAATCCGGCCATACTCATTCATTTAGTCTATGACTGCTCTCCACCACAAAGGCAGAGCTGAGTCATTGTGATGGAGAAAGTATGGCCCACAAAACTAGAAATATTTGTTATTTTTAGAAAAAGTTTCTTGACCCCTACTTCAAACCTCCCAACAGCAGTCATAGTAGGTAGGACGATGGCCACCTCTCTCCTTCTCCAAGGCCGTGTGTCCTCCCCAGTGTCTGCCCAGGGGTCATTACATACCTACAGCTGTATTTGGGGGAAACCGTCCCTCTCCCCTTCATGTCCTCTCAGCACCCGGACTATGCTGAAGGGAATCCGCCTGCTGAGGAGAAGCAATTCCTGCAGGATGAATGAGTTCTTGTTCCCATATTAGCCCCAAGTGCCAACGTGTTGCTCCAGGAGTAGCAACTGTGATAGTGGCCTGCCTCTTGGCAGGGGAAACCTAGTGCAGGGAGCTCGCAGCCAAGCTGACTGAAGCTCCTTGGGTTCCATCAAGGGCTGGGGAGATAGGCAAGATTGCGGTGCTTACTGCCTCATAGGCCAGGATGGATGTATGCTGCATTGAGAGGACACTGATTTAGGAACAATGTTGGGGGTTGGGGGTGTGTGAGTTTCTCCAGAGAAGGCTGGCCCCATCCTTGCTGGCAAAGCTGTCCATAATTTTGGGTCAGGAGTGTTGGTGGTGGCACCTAAATTTCTGTTTCCCAGTGTCAAGTGAAAAAACTAAAACAATTTAGTAAGGAGTTTGATATCCTTTATTCAATGGAAAACAATCCATGGATTGGGGGAGTACTGTGCCTCACAAGCAGAGAAGCACTCTTCCTGAGGGATTTTGGGCAAGAGCAAGTCTTATAGAGTGTTAGAAGGGGCGAAGTGGAAACAGGGCATGATTGGCTAGGAGGTGGGGGATTTCCTTAAAAGGCCAGTTGGGTCCTATTTTCTAGGGTCAGATAAGCTAACTAAAGCTGAGTTGGAGGATTGTGATTGGTGTATGTTAGGTTTCCTTGACAGGCATTTCCCATAAGTGCAGGCTGGCTTAGGTTTAGATTTGCAATCTGCACCAGGCCTCTGGGGAGGCCTCCGTTTTGTGGGTCCTGATATACAAATTAACTTTATCACCAGCTTTGAGGTGAAGCCTGGTGTTTCTCAGGCCGAGGGCCTTGAACCATTAGATCTGTTCCAGCCCCAAGGATTATAGCTCCCTTCACACTGAGGCAGGACCAGTGCCTCTTTGGGATCTCAACCATTGCCTTCCCTTCATCTCCTACTGAGAGCATACAGGAGTCTCCCCTCACATCCCTTTTAATCCCCCCACCCCCTTTTTTAACCCCCTTTCCTTGGACAATGGTGCCAACAGACCTCCCTTTATGTAATTAAGGTCATCACTTATGTGATTTTTTGCTGGTAGACGGAAATCTGCCTCATGATGCATTTTTTGGGTCTGTGCTCAGAGTAGCTAGAAACATCTCTCATTAGAGAGGAAAACAACTGAATTGTACTCTAATAGCCCAAGTCTCTGGTAAAGATTGCTGCAGCCTCAGACTCAGACGGTTGCTGAGTAAGCAAGGAAACCAACAATAGTCAAACTCCAGGAGAGCTGGGTTCAGGTCTGTGATCTTCACCAGCACCAGCACTACTTGACATAGTAGGTGCTCAATAAAAATTTGTCATGTAAATATACGATCAAGAGGAATTAGAATTAATGGTTTAAGTCTGGAAGAGCCTGACATCCCTGTCTCACATGAGGGAAGCTCCTGTCCTTGGGATGGGCTATCACCCCAATGTCCACCACCATTTGGATCCAGTGGTGCTAGGTGGGCACTGCTAAGTTTTATTCTTATGTGGCTATTTTTTTCCCGTGTTTCCAGGGCTAAGCTACTTCTGTTCTGCTTTCCACATCCTATGTTTTGATATGTTAATACATTTAATCAAGTTCCAATGCTCTCGAGCTAGTGTTTATCTCAGGTAGTAAGAAGGAATTTCCTTTTGGGAGCTTCGTCTGCTCAGAAGTGCACAGGAGAAAGTGGAACTCAGGTTTAAAACCTGACATCTCAAATAGAACCTATGACTAACTTTTAGGGATTTAACAAAATTGTACACAGACATCTGGATCTGTGTGTGTCTTTCTTTAGGGACAGAGTCCAGATTTAAGCAGATACTTAAAGGGGCCAATGACCACAAACCAGTTAGGTTTATAGGATTCTGTTTCTTTCCATATAGTCTCCAACCCTTTGGGAATATTGTGCTGCTTCCTACATAAAATTTATTAAGAATTAGCTAAAATAAAAACCACAGAATCATATAGAACCTCTAAAAGTGATTTATTAGGAATTAATTGAGCACCTACTGGATGCCATTCACAGTATTAATGTTTTACTCAGCTTGGGCTGCTATAACAAAGTACCATAGACTGAGTGGTTTATAAACAACAGAAACGTATTTCTCATAGTTCTGGAGGCTGGAAGTCTGAGATCAAGATGCTAACATGGTCAGGTTCCAGTGAGAACCCTCTTCTGGGTTGCAGACTGCCTACTTCTCATTGTGTACTAACATGGTTGAGAGACAGTGTGGGGGATCAAAATTGGCCGCCCTGAAATATGTCTCTTCACCTTGATTATTTTCTCTGAAGGACATTTGACCTCCCCCACTAAATGCCTAAAGGAATTTAACTCTGGGTATGGACAGACTGGCAGGGTCCTTGCTAAGCCCATTCTTATCAAAGTTCTGTTTACCAACCATTTACATTTGTAAAGGTATCTCCCTCTCTGTACTGGGAAGAGGGGGGATGGCCTTATCTCTGGAAACTCTTATCAGTACGGAAGGAAAGGACTTCAATCTACATACTCTTGATTACTGTGATTTCTGTCTCTCCGGCCACATTCTCTATAGGTGGCCATGTAAAGAATTGTGTGACAAATATTTAAATTTCCCTCTCCATGTGAATTGTCTTCTTCCCCTCTGAAATCCCAAACCACTACCCCCCAACACCCTCCTCACCTTTAGCTGAAAATACTTAAGGGAACAGGTTAATCAGAATGATGAGAAACTCAGTTTCCCTGGTTTCTCCCATGTATTCATGTTACTAAACTTGGCATTATTTTCTCCTGCTAAGCTGTCTTTTAATTATTTTGCCAGCAATGAGAACCTTAAGGGAAAGGGTGGAGGGGGATTCTCCCTCTTCTCCAACAACAGCATGCTAGCTCTCTAGCCTCTTCATGTAGGGGCACTAATCCCATTCATGAGAGCTCTACCTTCATGATCTTATCTAACATGATGTCAATTTAAGGTGTTACGATATGTTGATTTGATACATTTGTATATTACAACATGACTGCCATTGTATGGTTAGCTAGTATCTCTATCATATCCCATGATTATCATTTCTTTTTTGTGGTGGGAATAATTAAAATCTAGTCTCTTAGAAAGTTTGATGTTTATAATACAATATTGTTGTCTATAACCATTATACTCTGCATTAGATATCTATGACTTATTTATCTACTAGTTGCAACTTTTTACCCTTGAACAACAGCTGTCCCATTCACCCATCCCCCAGCCCTTGGTAACTACCATTTCACTCTCTGTTTTTATGAGTTTGGCTTTTTTAGATATCACATATAAGCAATATCATATAGTATTTGTCTTTCTCTGTCTGACTTATCTCATTTAGTATAATGCCCTCAAGGTCCATCCATGTTATCAGAAATGGCAGGATTTCCTTCTTTCTCGTGGTTGAATAATATTCCATTGTATAAATATATATCACATATTTTTTATCCATTCATCCGTTGATGAGCACTTAGGTTGTTTCCACATCTTGGCTATTGTGAATAATGCTGCAATGAACATGGGAGTGCATATGTCTCTTTAATATCCTGTTTTTGTTTCCTTTGGGTATATACCCAAGGAGAATGTAAATTATACCAAGTAGTCAAGGAAAGGCTTCTGAGAAGAGTAAACTCTTGGGAAAATCTTTTACAGAGTTACAGAACGTTATTTATCTGAGAAATGAGAGTGAGGCATGGAAGCTATTCTGGAAGACATTTAATAAGTATTTAAACGTGGAGTTGTGAAATGATATGACATATTCCAAATAGCGCAGTGGGAGGTAAAGTCATAGAGGTAGTTTGGACCTTATTTGCAAAGCTAAGAGTTTAAGCAGACAAAGATATAATAAGTTATATGCTTCAGAAAGCTCACTCTGCAAACACTATTAGAAGGCTTGGTTGGGGGTGGAGTGGGGCTGAGGTCTTGACCAGTGGTGATGTGGAGATGGGAAAGAGGAAAACGAGGACAAATGCAATGCTTGGGAGATGTTAATGGAGAAGGGAGAATGACTTGGAGATTAATTGTACGTGGGTGAAGAGAGCTTTGAGTCCATGGTGAGTTCCAATTTTTGTGTGAAATAGTTTGGATGTAGAACAAAGATCTCATTCACTTACATAGGTTTGGAAAAACACTGTAAGTTTAATTATAAACACATTTAACGAGGTTGAGGGACATATGAATATTCAGGTGGAGAGATATTCAGTAGGTATTTGTATATGGGTCTGGAACCCAGGAGACAATACAGGTCTAGAAGTATAGACTTGGGAATCCTTAACATATATATGATGTTCAGTTTGGGTGAAGACCCAGTGAAAATCTACAGAGTGAGAATAGAAAACAACCAAGTAGAGAGTTCTGAGGAGTGCTGGAATTTAGAGATAGGGGGAAATATGCAGATTCTGAACAAAAAAACTAGTGAGGAAGATAGCTGAAGAGATCTGGTGAAGGGAAGCAAGATGCCAATGGAAAAGGAAATATCAACAAAGGAGTGGTGAGCCATGTCAAACCTTACAGCAAGGTCAAGAAAGCCAAGGGCAGAAACATCATGCATTAGGTAACTAACCTGCTGGTACTTAGCAGGAGCATTTCCTTTGGTCTGGTGTGAGTAGAAGCCAGACTGGAAAAGGTTGTGGCATAATTGGGAGATAAGAAAGCAGAGAGAGTTAAGAAGCTTGGCTAGGAAGAGAAGGAGAGAGCAAGGACTAGTGGGAGAAGTTGTAAGATGGAAGGAAAGAGTTTTGTTGTAAAGATTAGGAGGGATTTAAAGACATTGACTCACAGAGAGGAAGCTATAGAGAAATAACGAAACATGGGATCAACTCTGGGGCAAAGGGTCTGTGGAGTTAGGAGGGGCTGGTCCAACAAAGGATACAAGAATTCACTTTGGCCATGAAAACCTTATGCTAGGTGAAAGAAGCCAGACCCAGAAGGTGATGTATTGTATGACTCTATTTATATGAAAGGTTTGGAATAGGCAAATCCATAGAGATAAAAAGTAGACTTGTGGTTATTGGGGGCTAGTTGGAGGGGAGATTGAGCAGGGATTGCTAATGATACAGGGTGATTGTTTTTAGTTTTCTGGAATTAGAGAGTGGTAGTGGTTGCACAGCGTTGTGAATATAATAAAACTTCCAGATTTGTACACTTTATCAAAAGGGTGAATTTTATGGTGTGTGAATTATATTTCAATTAAAAAAAAAAACTTAAAAAGAAAAAAGGAATGCACCTTGAGTAGGAGGAGAGACTTCTTAATCTCTGAGGCAGAAACGCCAAGAGGAGTATAAACGACACGTTACCCCTTGGCAGGAGGGCAGTACTGGTTACATGATTTGCAGGGCCCCGTGCAAAATGAAAATGTGGGGCCCTGTGTTCACAAGTTATTAAGAATTTTAAGACAGTGACAGCAGAGCATGAAACCAATCTTGGGGCCCTGTGTGATTGCACAGATCACACACCCATGAAGCCGGCCCGCAGGAGGAAGATCTCAGCAGATGGATTTTCTCATGGAAATAAGAAGTACGAGGAGGTACTGGAGTAGCTGAAATGAGAGAATGGGTGGAAATTTGGAATTTCCTTGAGGGGAATTGGAGAGAGAACTGACTATGGACTTGAAAGAGAATTACTGGGCAGAGAGGAAAGCTCAGCGTTGGTCAGAGACCATGAACTTGTAATAATATGATTGTGATTTGTTGCTATTGGATCTCATAAGGCCAGTTATAGAGCTTAAAACAATTGGATGGTAGGGGTAAAGTTTTTCTAGGCATATGTTATTGAAGATCAAAAGAGCAACAGAACACAAGTTAATGATTAGACCAATTGGAATTACTGGATCCCTGAGAATGGGTTAGGAAATTACCATGTGTAGAAAGTTCTCTCATAAAGCCTGAGAGTAGAATGGTCTATGAGTCAAGGTCTAAATGAAATACAAGTACAGAAAAACGAAGAGAGAGAAAGGAAAGTTGAGAAATTGTGGACTGAGATGGGGTTGTTGGAATTTAAGATATGAGGTGTGGAGTTCTGGGTTTTGATAAATCCAGGATCCAATTCTCTTTAGGCTGCTTGAAATTGTTAATGACTTAACTCACAGGGCATTGAGCTTCAAAACATTTTCATCTTAAGATCTAATTGGGGCAAGTTATTCTCCTACATGGAAGGAACATCCTCAATTACATACAGCAAATTGGGTGTTGATAGATGCTGCTGCATATGGTGTGACAGATGGGGAAAGTCAGGGAACATGTTTTTCCCTTGTGACAGAAGTGTTTTCTCTTGATGGCTTTGCTCCTTTATGGGGATAGCTGTGCTTCTCCCAGTTCTCACCTCCTCCCCTCTCTACTACAGAGAAAGGATGTGTCAGGCATAGCACTCAGAGGGAGACGAGGAATCTGGCCAGCATACAACTGTCCAAAGAACCACAAAGCCATTTCTACTCCAATTTCTTTACATAAACTTTTCCTAAAAGTTTATAAAAGTGCACAGACCGTAAGTTTAAACACAATGGAACCAATACAGAAGGCCCCTGTGTCCCCTTCCTGTCACAACTCCCCACAAGGATAATGACTATCCTGATTCCTAACAGTGATAATTAGTTTCCCCTGTTTTGTATTTTACAAATAAAATCACACAATATGTACACTTCCGTCTTTGACTTCTTTTACTTGACATTATGTTTGTGAGGTTCATCTGTGTTGTTACACTAACTGACGTTTATTCATCCTCATTGCTGTATAATATTTCATTGTATGAATACACCACAACTTATTTATCCATCCTACTGTTGATGGACATCTGTGTTTTTTCTAGTTTGGGGCTACTATGAAAAGTGCTACATATGTCTTTTGTTGAACATATATTTGCATTTCTGTTGTGTATATACCTAGAGTTGGAATTGCTGGGTCCTAGAGTATTCACATATATTCAGTTTTACTTGATACTACCAGAGGTTTCCAAGGTTGTATTAATTTTCATTCAATGTTGTATGAGAACCCCAGTGCTCCACATCTTTGTCAACATTAGTATTCTTTGTCTTTTAAAAATGTAGTCATTTTTGGGGTGTGTATTATCGCATCGTGTTGTTTTCTATTTGAATTTAACATGTATTTACTAAATGTCCTGTTGTGGGTCTAGCACTGCTGGATTCTGAAGGATAGTTCTAATGTATTTGCCAGGAGTCTCTGCTTGCAAGTGAGAGAAACTCAACTTGAAGCGGTGTAAGTGAAAAAAGAGAGATTTGTTGTCCATATAACTAAGCTGTGGAAGGGAGCTGAAGTAGAGACCTGAACACTGTCAGGACTCTCTTGGTCTTTCATCTCTGCTTTCCTCTGAGTTTTAGTTTCGTTCTTTCCTACTGAAGGCAGGCTTCTTCACATGGCTAGACACAACGGGCAGTGGCAGGACTGGGCTTAATCTAAGAACAAGGAAGGAGAAAAGTAACTCTTTATCATCAGTTCCGATGATAAAAGCCCTGGAGAAGTATTCTTATTAGAGTAGCTTGGGTCGTGTACCCATCTCTGCACTGGTCTTGGAGGTCACTGACGGGGGAATCAGGAGGGAAGATGGCACATAAGTTACTGTGATTCACACATGTGGGTTGGGAGCCAACCTTTTTCCAACTTTTTTGTTCAGAGAGGCATTGATTACGGAAGAGATAACTCCTGTTCTAATGGCATAGCTCAAATTGAGGAAGGAGCAAATTCCTCATAATGAGAGGGATAAACAGATGTAGTCCCTAGAAGACTCTTTAGGAGCCAGGCCAGCACCGTTTGGTAGGTTATTTGTAAAAATGGCTGCAACTATTCGTTCTATATTTTCTCCCCTTTGCAATGTGACATTGTAATTCCTCCTGTTAATAAATAGAGTCTATATCCTCATTCCTTGAATCTAGGCTGGCCATGTGCCTTCTTTTAATCAATAGAATGCAAAGAAGTAACAGTGTGCCAGTTCTGAGCCCAAGTTTAAGAAAACTTGGGAGGTTTCTCTCATTTTCATTTAACCTGGGGACTATTGTTAAATAATTAACAATATTATTATTATTAAATTACTTAATTTCAGGGTTGTTTATTGTGCTGCAGTAGCTAACTGATGATACACATCCCAACTTGTGATTACTAAACAAGAAAATTGCAAGGTATGTTTCTTTACCCCAGAAACTTACAGTTTTGGTGGGAAAACAAGGCATTCACAAACGACAATGTTAAAGAACACTAGGAAAGAGCGTCAATCAAAGTATAAATAAATAAAAGTGCAAAAAACAAGTGCTAATGTGACAAGCGTGGTGAGAATAAGTACGGTGTACTCAAACAATGCTCCATGGAGTTACAGAGATTTGAGTAAGCCTTTGAGGAAATGAGAACGCAAAGTACAGAAGAGGTAATGAAAGCCATTCTAGATGGATGAGCAAAGGATTCACATTCAAATATGAACATGGGCAGGACATGTGTGGGGGACCAATGAAAGACCTGCACGGAGCTGTGCGTGGAGCCAATGGGTTAAGAGCAAGGAGAAAGAGGAGGAATAGGAGGAAAGTGTGGCTCTAGGAGTGAGGGCAGAAAAGGGAAGCACAGGTGGCCAAATGGGGACATACAGTTTTGACCCATATTCTTTTTAGCATGAACAACAATTTAAAACTAAAAAAAAGAAAAAAAATTATTTTGGCAGAATGCAGAAATGGCCCTAATCTTCTTCTCCTTCCTGTATCTATTCCCTTTACAATGTAACTTTGTATCTCCTCACATCAATAGATGTAGTCAATTTCCTCACTTGGTGAATCAGAGCTAGCCTTGTGATTTGCTTTGGAAATGATTGTGTGCCAGTTTCAAGCTTGGGCTTCAACAGGCGTTGCATGGACTCACTTACTCTCGGAGCCCTGCCTCTGCTGTGTGAGCAAGCCCAGGCTAGCTGCCTGGAGATGAGAGACACACGGAGCAAAGACGAGTCCCACAGCTGATCCCATCCTAGAGCGACTGGTTTCCCATCCAACCTGGCAGCAGACCATAGATCCCAAAGGGAGACCAGCTAAGATCAGAAAAAGAACCCAGCCCAAATTGCTGATTTGCAGATTTGTCAACTAAGTAAAAGAATGTTGCTTTAAACGACTTAATTTAAATTAAGTGGTGATTTCTCATAGAAATCTGGAAAAATGTCTTCCCTTGAAAAAAATGATATGATGTGGAAATACTGAACCTGCATTCCTGCTTGGCAACAATTGGGACTTGAGTAGATCTACCTCTCTTAGATGAGAGCTGCAAAATTCAATTTGCTGTAATTCCCACCATTCCCTGTTGTCTTACAGCTGGTCTAATTAACTTATTTACATGACCTGACTGGCCTCTATCAGCATATTAGTTTGCAACTCTGGTTTACATAGTGGGAATACTTTGGGATGATTTGGGGGCAATAGAATGACATGATAAATGTAATTTTTAAAAAAGGCTATCTGGTGACAGTGTGTAGGACTGGGATTGTGGCAGCAGGAGGCTAATAGGCTGAAGGTTGTTAGACAAATTCTAGCGCGAGGGACTTTAGAAGACAGGGCAAATATAAAGTATCAGAATACCTTGATAACTGAATGGTTAGTCACGATGAAAATGGAGACATTAATCAAACTAGTTATGAGGGTAGAATGATGTGTTTGGTTTATAAACAAAGTCCAACTGCTCCCTTAGGAAATGAAAGCTATTACAGTATAGCCTAAAATTAATAGCATCCCCTTCTAATGATGAATTATTATTCAAGGAAGAAAACTCAGTTGATCACTCAGGATCACAGGGTCTTCTGTCCTAGTTAACACAGGGTGTTGAGTATTTTATCTGTTGCTGTGTAATAAATAATCCTAACATTAGTGGATTAAAACAACCATAAGCATGTTCTTATTATCGCTCATGGTTCTGATGGTTGGCTGGGCTCAGCTTGGCAGGGTGTCTCATAGGGCTGCAGTCAGGCCGTGGCTGGGGCTAGAGTCATCTGAAGACTTCCTCAGGCATGTCTGGTGTTTGATGCTGGTTGTTGCCCAGGAGTTCAGCTGGGGTTGTCAGCTAGAACACCTACATGTAGTCTCCCCATGTGGCGTGGACCTCCTCACAGCACGGCAGCTACGTTCCAAGAGCAAATGTCCCAAGAAGGCAAGGCAGAAGTAAATGCCATTTTTATGACCTAGTCTTGGAAGTCTTATAGTGTCACTTCCTCCATACTCTGTTGGTCAAGGCAGTCACAAAAGGTCTGTCTAGGTTCAGGGGAAGGGAACATAGCCTCACCACTCGATGGGGAGGAACGTCATGGTCACACTATAAGAAGAGCATGCGGAATGGGATTTGGTGGCCATGTTTGAAAAATATGATCTGCCACAACCCATAATAGGAACAATTCAAAAATAGATATATTCTGGGGCCAGCCTGGTGGCACAAGAGGTTAAATGCCCGCTCTCTGCTGTGGCGGCCCAGGGTTCGCCAGTTTGGATCCCAGGAATGCACTGACGCACTGCCGGTAGAAGCATACTGTGGCGGCGTCCCATATAAAGTAGAGGAAGATGGGCATGGATGTTAGCTCAGGGCCAATCTTCCTCAGCAAAAAGAGGAGGATTGGCATCAGATGTTAGCTCAGTGCTGATCTTCCTCACAAAAAAAAAAAAAAAAAAAGATATATTCCTATTTCTTCTTATTTCAATGTGTTTCTAAGAATTGAAAAGATTATGAACCTGAGTAAGGGGAAAAGGAATGGACAATGGAAAGATCTGAAATTTGAGTTTATTACCAACACAATTTAACTTACCAGGTTTGTAATTCTGAATGGAAATGGCTTTCTACCTCATGAATAAAAAAGTAAAATCAGAATCATAGAATTACTGTACTGGATCAGGGAGTATCTAGCACACTCCTTTGACTCCAGACAAAACTGAATTTAACACATTCCAAGGAGATTTTTTTTTTAATCACTCTGCCCAGAATGTACCCATACAAGGAGAATCTTCTATGAAATTTCTTGGTTGTGTGTTCTAGGTTCTTCGAAGAATTTAGGATCTTTAAACATTTTTGAATGTTATCAGTATTGGTATTTCCTTTGTCATAATATCTCATGGTATGCTGAAACCTGTCTGAATCTGAAATATGCAAACAAATTCTATCAACCTCCATGGACTGAAAAATATGCTTCAAACAAAAATATAGTTTTTCATTATCTTACATGTTTCTCTTTCATTTCCAGAAATATCTTAATGCTAAATATTGCAGGATCTACTAAATTCAGGACCACAGCAATAATTTGGGCCAATGGCTGCTTTAGTAGGAGAATCTTATGCTCAAAGAAAATTTATGTTCAGAAAGGTCTTCATCAGTCTTTAATCTGTAAAAGTGATCAAACCCAACATGCTCATGTTTGTGTCGTCCATCCTCCGGATATTAGCCTCAACCTATATGGGTTTGCCAAGCCGCTCAGCTGCCTCTCGCTCCTACCCTCCTCTCCCTGTGCCTCACATCAGACCTAGGGCTCCACAGAACCTGGTTTGAAAATCACTGGTTACTTAGAATTCTGAGCAGATTGGTGAGAATGATTACGAGGAAGCATTTGAAGTGCTCTCAGCATATCATTACCATCACTGTCATTACCATTATTGTCATCATCTTCAGAAAACACTAAAAAGCTAACTGTTCACAAGCGTTCCGTGCAAGGTCGGGTCTAGAGTAAGCTAAATAGTTGTTTCATTCTAAGAAGGACAGCCTAGGCTGACAAAGCACAGAAAACAAAGCACAGGATGAAATAATTTCACAAGTTCATGAAGAGTCAGTATTTTTTTACCCATTCTATCCAAAGTACTTACTTTGCCCAAGCCAACAGTTCTGAGAAAAGGGAATGGGTTTGGGAATGGGTGGCCTCCCATCTATTTCAAATCCAAGGAGAAAGATGCAGGAGCTGGGAGGAGACAAACCTCTTTGTCAGAAGTTGCACTTCCTTGTCTTGGGCATTGGCTAACTGTGTAGGTATAGTTGAACAGTCCATCATGGAGGCCTGTAAACTTTGGTTTCATGGTAAACATGGTCTTCTAGCCTAAAATCTTAAAATGCAGATTCTATTCAGTAGGTCTGGGGTGGAGACAATATTCTACATTTCTAACAAGCCCCCAGATGATGTCCACAAACTATACTTGGGGAGAAAGTGTCTAGAGAAACATCTGAATGTGTGGATTTACCAGGTTGCATCTATCTGGACAGGAAAGGCGGATACTTGCGAACTTTGGGCTCATCAGTTGGAATCAGAAGCAATGACAAATTCTATCTACTTATCAATACTTAATGGTGGCTAGACAATGCTATTTATTTGTTATGGATGCTGGTAAAAAAATGGAAGATATTCTTTATAATATATATGTATGTGGCTTATATGTATATATAACATATATATACACATTATATATAATATATAATAAAATGTATATAATATATAATGTCTAATATACATAAAGCACACACACGTGTATATATAAAACATTTTTCATCCAGCAAGAATATACTATTTATACTTTCCTGTTAGACTAATGTAGAACGAATTTTGCATTGAGTTTTGAAAAGAAAGACTACGTAACTACCTAACTTTACTTCATTCATTTATTAGACCATCAAGCATTTATTGGGTGTCCACTGTGTCTCAGGCATCGAAAGAGAAAAAAGATAATGTCCCTACCCTGGCGTGGGGGATGGTGATTCAGAGTCTAGTGCAAGAGACAAACGTAAATTTCTAAGCACCGTGGCTACTTCTGTAACAGCTATCTTTACTAAAGTTCTCTTTCCATATTGAAGGAAGAGTCTTGACTCATTATCAAGCCTGAGAAGACATTTCTGTTTACAAACTCGTTATTGAAACTTTCAACAATGCAGGTGCAAAATGAGAAAGAATTCTTGTCCTGGCAAGCATATGACTCCAACAGATGGCTGTTTTCTTAACAGAGGAGTCTGTCTAACAGTGAGAAGAAGTCAGAATTTCTGTTATGTTAAATAGTTGAAGTGAATGAAATGAAACCTCCAATTCTTGACAACTTACCAGGTTGACTCTCCTGTGAAAACTGACTTATGTTGTTTTTACACAGTGTATTTCTTTCTCAGGCCCTCTACTCAATATGTAAGTTTGGTCTGCGGCCATTAGCTAAGTTTTTTGTCTCCTGGGTAGGTAATGGCTTCTTTGAAAACTCTTGAAAGCCATTACAGATCTTGTCCACATAATAGCATGTTTCCTCTAAGGAGGTCTGATAATATCGTTTTGGTCTCTCTATTATTCTCAGATCAACAACCAGAATGTTTATCAAACTCCCCCGGACTGTGGCCAGCACCTACGTACCTTTGTAAGAATTACTAAAAAAATGCACTTCCTCTAGGCAGTCGAATTATGAAGAGGACCATCCCTGCTGTTGAGCTGCAGCCCCATGTCATGACTCAGGGCTTAATTTCATCCTCCATTACCCCCTGAGTGGGGGCCACAGACTGCATAAGCCCACCCAGCAGTCTCAAATCTCAATTCAGAAGACCTCCCCTTGGATTTGACACCGACTTGGATAAATGGCAGTCTATTCTATACTCCAGACAGCTTGGTTAATGCTCTCAGGAGATCGGACATTTCAGATACTGTGTAGATAGTCACTACAAGTAGGCAGAGACAAACTGAAAGTCAATTAAGTTTGTAACAGCCACCAACATAGCAGACCTCTGAATGGAACTGAGGGGTGAAGGGCATGTCTCAGGGAGCAGGTACCTAGTTCCTTGGAGTTTGTCACTCTTTGCTGAGAGAGGATGGTCTAGGGCAGTCCAACTCATCCTCCATCATCTTTTTAACTCTAACTTGTACTCATCGTACATGGGAAAGAAATCTCCAACACCAGATGTTCCGCCTACAGAAACTGTACCATTTCTCAAAGACCACTTCAGTGGACTGGCACTATATGAGTCAGGAAGCTTTAATATTTTCTAGAGGATAGGACACAAATGAGGAAACAAATTTGACAAAATGGCTTATCTGGGTGATCTTTCCAACCCTGACTATCTTTCAGAATTGGCACAGGCTTGTTGAGTACCCACTTGTCTTCAGCTTTCATTTTCATTGTATCATTTAATCCTGACAAAGGTACTGCAGGGTAGGAATTTTTATCCCTGTTTTATAGTTAAGGAAATAGTTTAATGAAAACAAAGTAACTTGTCCAAATTCAAAGAGCTGGTTAAGTGATGGGGCTGAGTATTAAACCAAGGTCTTTAGGCCTCAGTTCTGTTTTCTTAATCACACAGTGTGGCTTTGAATATAATGCCTGAGCAGAGGACCTCTGGGCCCAGTTCAGAGCCAACACCTGTCTGAGGTGTGGCAATTGACAAAGCAAGTGTGACCAGGACATAAATTCTACTTGCAGGGATCCACTGCCTTTCTACGTTCCAGGGCATCCCTTATTTGTCTGCTTAGGTTCCAGGTCTCTTTTGTAGAAACAGATGGAAAGAATTGGAAGAAACCAATTTGGTTAAAGAGTGGCTGTGATATGCAGGACTTCAAGGAGCTAGATGAAGAAGACGAGTGTGTCATGTTAAGCAATAAAATTCACCTCTACCTTTGACAGCTCTTTGAGTCTTCTTGGAAGATTTAAATTAATTTACTTTTTTTTTAAATTAGAGACTTGTGTTTCTTTGGAATGTGATCATGTACCAAGACTGGACATGAGCTGGTCCAATTATCTCTGGGTTCTACAGTAAATAAGGAATCAGAGAACCTGGGGAGGTCCGTCCATCTGTCAATCCACTTCTCACTAATATTTACTTGCCAGGTTTTAATGCACCTTGGTACCAGGGTCTGCTATAAAACATTAGGTAACGTGTGTGTGTGTGTGTGTGTGTGTGTGTGTGTGTATTTCCACTCAGGCTTGAATTGGCAGCAGGTTCACCTTGCTCCATGGTTTCTTCAGAAAAAGATATTTTAAAGGCATTTGTGCCCTATCCGTGGGTCGTCTGTGGCTCAGCCTTAAAGAATTAACTCACAATGACAGTGGTTGACTTTTCTCCTTAGAAGGAATCAAAACAGCAGAGTAAATAAGCAATATTCATAGCAAAGAAACACCCCAGTGCACCACCTGTTTGCAGATTTCTTACATTAGGTCTGCGTCTGTTATTGTGCTGGAGAAGTTTGCCTGCACAGGTTACATAGCAGAACTGGTCCAAGGAGCACGTTCTGTGCAGAACAGCCTACATGTGAACAGGGACCCCAGATAACAAGGCAAAGAGAGGCCTCAGAGGCAGGGCACAGAGAGGATGGAAAAACCTTATGGTGACTGTTCCCAAGTAATTACTTGAACATCTTAAATGAAGCATTTTGAATGTCTACACCAAGGTCATTAGCTGTGCATGGAGCAAAGGCTTATTTTTAAAGTTTGGCATAGCCCAAGGAATGCTTTGTTCCTAATTTAGAACACTGGTACTGAGAGGTTCCAAGTCATTGGCATCTGCTGCCACCCGCCACATGTTTTGCAGCAGCCAAAGTCCACTGGTGGTGAAGTCCCAGAGTCCGTAGGCTCCACAGGCAGCTAGCAAGGCCTGGGAGACAGGTTGTTTGGGGGATTATTTAGAAAGAAAACTAGCTCTTTATTTTTTTATTTTTTATTTTTTTTTAATGTTTTTGTTTATTGCGGTAACGTTGGTTTATAACATTGTAAAAATTTCAGGTGTACATCATTGTACTTCTATTTCTGCATGGACTACATCATGTTCACCACCAAAATACTAATTACAACCCATCACCACACACATGTACCGAATTATCCCTTTCACCCTCCTCCCTCCCCCCTTCCCCTCTGGTAACCACCAATCCAATCTCTGTCCCTATGTGTTTGTTTATTGTTGTTATTATCTACTACTTAATGAAGGAAATCATACGGTATTTGACCTTCTCCCTCTGACTTATTTCACTTTGCATTATACCCTCAATGTCCATCCATGTTGTCACAAATGGCTGGATTTCGTCGTTTCTTATGGCTGAGTAGTATTCCATTGTGTATATATACCACAGCTTGTTTATCCATTCGTCCCTTGATGGGCACTTAGGTTGCTTCCAAGTCTTGGCTATCGTGAATAAGGCTGCAATGAACACAGGGGTGCATGTACCTTTGCAAATTGGTGTTTTCAAGTTCTTTGGATAAATACCCAACAGTGGAATAGCTGGATCATATGGTAGTTCTATCGTTGATTTTTTGAGGAATCTCCATACTGTTTTCCATAGTGGCTGCACCAGTTTGCACTCCCACCAGCAATGTATGAGAGTTCCCTTCTCTCCACATCCTCTCCAACACATGTTGTTTCCTGTCTTGTTAATTATAGCCATTCTGAGGGGCGTGAGGTGATATCTCATTGTAGTTTTGATTTGCATTTCCCTAATAGTGATTTTGAACATCTTTTCATGTGTCTGTTGGCCATCTGTATATCTTCTTTGGAGAAATGTCTGTTCAGGTCTTTTGCCCATTTTTTAATTGGGTTGGTTGTTTTTTTGTTGTTGAGATGCATGAGTTCTTTATATATTTTGGAGATTAAGCCCTTATCAGATGTATGGTTTGCAAATATCTTCTCCCAATTGTTAGGTTGTCTTTTCGTTTTGTTGATGGTTTCCTTTGCTGTGCAGAAGCTTTTTAGTTTGATGTAGTCCCATTTGTTTATTTTTTCTATTGTTTCTCTTGCCCGGTCAGATGTGGTGTTTGAAAAGATGTTGCTAAGACCGATGTCGAAGAGCGTACTGCCTATGTTTTCTTCTAGAACTTTCACAGTTTCAGGTCTTACATTCAAGTCTTTAATCCATTTGGAGTTAATTTTTGTGTATGGTGTAAGGTAAGGGTCTACTTTCATTTTTTTGCATATGGCTATCCAGTTTTCCCAACACCATTTGTTGAAGAGACTTTCTTTTCCCCAATCTATGTTCTTGGCTCCTTTGTCAAAGATTAGCTGTTCATAGATGTGTGGGTTTATTTCTGGGCTTTCGATTCTATTCCATTGATCTGTGTGTCTGTTTTTGTGCCAGTACCATGCTGTTTTGGTCTAGCTCTTTAAAAAGATGTCTTGGGTATGAGAGTTGGGATTCTATTTCAGTAGGCATTCACTTCTCTGCCTTTTCTGTTGTGGGCAGAGTGTACTTGCTAGCCCTCTTGATTTTGGGGTTGGCCGTGTGACTTCCTTTATTCCTTCCTGCCAATAAAATATTAGCAGGTATGAGATGGACTGAGGCCTTAATTGAACTGGTGCAGTTCGGCTTGGCTCCTGCACTCTGGTGATCTGCCGTGAGAAGAGCTTCTTCTGGGTAGCTGCCGCTCCTAGGAAGAGCAAACCTGAATTCAATCCACAGTCTAGCTGACCCACAGTCTAAAGCAGAGCCATGCAGGTGAGCCCAGCCTAGATTAGCCAACCCCTAGATCTGTGATTGTGATATTAATGCTCATTGTTATACGCTGTTTGGATATTTGTTATATAGCATTTTTATAACAATAGCTGACTAATACATAGAGTTAATGTTTGATTTGTATGTTTTTTCTGCACCTGAGTGGACATTTATGTAAACTGACATGATAGGTTTAAAACTCCTTTTACGTAGGGTATAGACAGGAAGCTTCAATCAGCTTCAATCTGGAATTCTGAAACAAGAGAAGAGTGGCTTGTGACACATTGGGCTACCCTTTAACAAAGATGACAGGTGCCCCCAAAGTGAGCGTGTGGAGAGCCAGGATTAGCAGACACCTAAAGGTGGCAGTAGGGTATTTAAGTTAATTTTGGCCCATAAGCCTGAAGAGTTCATTGAAATCCTCTAGTTCATTGAGACTACCTTAAAAATTGTCTAAAAAGCTTTGAATTTAAGTTGAAAATTTTAACTTAAGCTGAAAAATTTAACTTAGACTTTCAGATTTCTAGCTTCTCTTGAAAAAAATCAGAATGTGAGGAAATGTTGAGCTTGCATTTTTTCCTAATAATAAATATGGGAGCTGAGTTGTTCCCTCCAGATTGGGGGTGCTTTACAGTTTGCTGAAGTGCATGCCATGTTCTGTTACTCATTTTGAGCTGTCTCATGTGCTCTTGTTACTTACTTTATCTGCAAGCACTGGGATTTGTGATATCTACCAGCTCAACAACCCTACCTACATTTTAAGGAAATCCACGGAGGTAAGGAAAGGCCTACGTGCTTAGCTCAGAGTAGATTCTCAGTACGGTGACCATCAGTTTTGCCCAGGACAGTCCTGGTTGATGCCTATTGTCCTTGGCTGACTTGTCAATCTGCATGAAAAATTATGGGGTCTTGTCTGGCAGTTGACACCGGCTTTCAGTACCTCAGGAACCCCTCACATGGCCTCTCCATATGGTCTGGGTTTGCTTACAGCATGGTGGCCTCTGGTAGTTATACATATTATATGGAGGCTCAGGGTGTCCCAGGTTACAAGGCAGAAACTGTATCACCTTCTGTGACCTGGCCTTGGAAGTCATGCTGTATCACTACTGTCTCATTCTATTGGTCACAATGCCACCCAAATTCAAGGCAGGGGACATAGATACCACCTAGTGCTGAATGACTAGGTAGGTAGTGGCAAAGCAAAGACTAGAACCACATCTGCTTACTCCACCCAGTGTTTATTTTTCCCTTCCAAGAAGCCCTATCTGCTGTCATTCTCTGTTCCATTTTTTACCTCTCCACATGTATTATACTATTATATGTATTATATTATCAATATGTGAACACCATGCATTCTAAGAGAGCTAAGCCATGAGTGGCCTTCAGAAGGTCTTCCAAAATCTTGGAATTATGCGCAAAATCTGTTTTTCAATGTGTGTATTAATCAGAGTTCTCTGTTGCAGACATAGTTTAAGAATATATTAAAGAGACTTAGATAGATAGCTCACAGCAGCCCTGCGAGTGGCTACCTGGCTTGGAGAATCAGGCTTGGAAGCTACAGGTCTAGGAATAACTCCAAAGTCATACTGTGGACTGCTCCAGGGAAGAACTGCTGTCTCTGCTCTTGGACAGACTCACTGCACCTCACCCAGCTGCCACAGAGCACAGTGTGCCAGAACCTCCATTCTCTACTGTTTCTACAATCTCAGTGTCTTTGCCTCTATCCTAGCCAGAATGGATCTATGCAGTGGCTGCTTCCAAATGTTTGTGCATTTGTATCTGAGTGGTTGATCCTAGGCCACATGTTTGTACCATAGTTGCAAATATGGGAAGTAAATTTCTAGTGTCTACTCTGGGGATATGCAGATTAATAACTGGAAAAATCCTCAAGCATAGAACAGTGTTTATAAGGTGCTGAGAAAGCAAAAAGCGTGAAAAAGTCCACTATGTGAAAGTTTGCATATGTGTGCTTTTCTGAATCAGGGGTTCCTAGTTTTCATCAGATCTTCAAAGAGGTCCCTAATCTTCAGATATTAAGAATCACTGTCACATGGACTCCCCTTGTATAAACACAAATCTGTGTGTTTGAGTCCATTTGTATATATGAGTCCATTACACTTTCCAGAATTGAGGACTGTGAGGTCCAATTATCTACATCTCTCTACTCCAGTAATATAATCAATTAGTAAAAGCTAGATGGATATTGGAGTGGTATTTTTGTTGCATTGTTTAATCTGTTTTGTGTCCCTCTTTGAGATGATGGTTAAGTAGAAAGTTCACTAAAGTCTTGATTATTTTAATAGATTTAGTTTGTTTGATTTCTACTTTGAGAATAGAATGGCAAAAACAAAAGAAAACAAAAATCAGAAAGCTCACAATAATGATTTGTTCTAAAAATATACTTTCAGAAGTGGTTTAGAGTAGGAACACATTCTGCTCAAATAATTTCCAATACTTGACATACAAGAAAATTCCCTGGAGACTCGATAAATGCTCAACTATTTAGAAAAATCAACTTTTCTATTATTTAGGGATGGCAAGAATGTAGAGTAAAGCATTTTGGGGGATCCCACACAACACTTAAGATTAGAACTTAAGCCTCCTTTAAATCTCAAATCTGAGGCACAGAGAGGGTCAAGTGTTTTATGCAAGATTAGCAAGCTCATGGCAGAGATTGAACTAGAACTGAGGATTTCTTATTCCCAACTTGGCATCCTCTCTTCTAAAACACCCTCAGGAAGGCTAGTAACAAAGATTTTGTACCAGTTAGTTACTGCTGTGTAACAAACCACCTAAAAATTTAGTGGCTGAAAACAAAAACCATTTATTAATGCTTACAAGTTTGCAGGTTGGCTGGGTGTTCTGCTGCTTTGGGTCAGCTCTGCTACCTCAGCTGGGCTCACTCATGCATCTGTGATCAGCTGCTGGGTTGACTAGGTGGCTTAGCTAATCTTGGTTGGGCTCTATCACACATCTGGTGCTTCGTCTGGGAAAATGAGGTCAACTGCTTCATGCGATCTCTATCCTCCAGCAGGCTAGCACTGGCCTGTTCTCATGGTGGTGTCAGGGTTCCAAAAGATAGAGGTCTAGTCTGGGAACTGGAATAATGGAGTCATTTCACTCTCTTAGCCAAAGGCCATCATAAGGCCAACCCATATTCAAGGGAAAAAGATATCACCTCTTAGTGGCAGGATCTACAAAGTCACATTACAAAAATATAGAGAGTCTCTGAAGAATTAGTGTCATTTTTTTCAGTCAGTCTACCACAAGTTAATTAATTCAGTCAACCTTTACTGATTGTTATCCTGTCATCCTTTATGGATTGTGCCTGGCCCAGTGCTACAATAAGCTCTGGCGATACAACAAAGAATAAGAATTGATCTTGTACTTATTTCTTAGTGAAAAATGTCATGTATCCAAACCATCTAATTCCTTAGGCAATTTGGTGACTCAGGATCAGGTTTCATATTGCTGTCTTGAAAGCCATTAGTCCTTAAATTTGATGTTACACTTTCTATAAAAAAAACACACAAGAAATTCAGGAGTAATTTAGCGTGCATAAATTAAAATTGGCTTCGGTAAGAATAATTGACTTCTCAGAGGTGTAACCAACAGGGAACTGTCAGGCTAGATGAGTTTTTACACATCTCAAAGAGAAATTAGAGCTCTAAATGCTAAATTTAGCTTACAAGGATATCATACATACATTTGAAAACTTGAAGGTCTTTAGATTATAGGGAGAATTTTTGCTGTGTCTATCTGATACTTCCCTATATAATTGCTATTTCAGCTGAGATATGTGAGTGGCTATAGAGTTTCCCCAAACAGCAAATGAGCCACTTAATTTTTAGACTTTGATTGACTACTTTCCTAGGTTATTGACAGTAACATTTTTATGTTATCTGGATGCAGGACCTGGTCTAGGCAACATCAAAGGTATTCTTCAGGAGTATAGTTTAAAAATTTCAAAATATACCTAATAGAAACTGAGTAACTCTTCTGCAGAGAACAACCAAAATGCTAGATAAAATAGAAACAAAAGTATTTTCTTAAAGGTAATGAAGAGATGACAAGATAACAAGTAGTTACTGGGCCAAAATCTAAGTGAAAGTTGGAATCCAGAGAAATAAGCAGAGCACTGAATCCAATTATCTGAGACTATTTATCTATTTAGGCAAATTTGAGCTTCAGTTTTGATGGCCTCACTGGATAAGACAGATAAAACTTAGTCTAATAACCCATTCAAGTCAGAGAATCTAACAGTAGACCCTTTACCCATTAGGCTAGTGCCACTTGGGTTCAATGTTGGAATAAAGGAAAACCGGAATTAATCCTAACACTCTATTGATTATAGGGCCAGCAAAAAAATTTGATTCTTAGCTGCAAGAAAAATAGTCCTAAAGAGATTGTTCTATCTAGAAACTAGCCTCACAAGAATTTTCATCGTTAAAAAGGAACATCATAAACGTTAGTGGTTCAAAAACATTAAAAAAATAAAAACACTAAAGATATCTGCATTGGATACTCCTGTAAGCACTATATAGAAACACATACCAATTCTTTCTGTCAGAAGACATTTCCATCCTAGGTCTCACAGAATTCTCATAAATAATTTTTAAAGGAAAATAGTCATTATACAGTAAAAATTAATTAAGCACACAAGAAAATAGAACACCATAAGCAAGATCCAGTAGAAACCAAACTGTGAAACTGGTAGATATAAAAAGGAAAAAAGACAAGTAGAAATAATCTTAAGAGAACAGACAATATGAAAAATGACCTAATAGTTTAAAAAGAGTACCAAATAAAACATCTAGAAATAAAAAAATGCAAGAGCTGAAATAACAAACAAACAACTCAGTAGAGAGGTTATCAACAGATTAGATACAGCTGAAGAGAGAATCAATGAATTGGAAGATAGGTCAGAAGAAACATGAGCTAGGATTATTAGTTGAAAATGATAGTTTTCTCCGACGCCATTGTAAAATCAATGGGCTGAATGAAACAGGAAGGAACTTGGGAAGAGCAGAGAGGATTTGGGAGGGCACGGACAGCTGGAATAACTAATTTAAACCATGTAATTATCTAATATCCCTTTGGATTAGGTGCAGTTTAGGGAGGTAGTAAAGAAGATAAACAACATAGAGAATGGTCTTATATCCCCCAAATTAGAATCCAGCACATGATAAGATAGAATAATTCAATATATTGAACTTCAGACCATCATGGGTCATTGGACTACAAAAGGCAGAGAGTGACATCAAGCACACTCAGGTGAAAATGCAGGCATGCCCAGAAGGTTTTTATGCCTTAAAAGCCAAGAAGTGTAAATTTTGGGATTAGATGAGACATGATACCCAAGGTTTCAAGCAGTGAGAACAGGGTGGATGGTCAATGTGGTAATCTCTAAGGGTGCTCTTTCTTCACTATGGTTAGCCAGTTGAATAACTTTTTATCTTGCATATCATAAAAGTGTGCAGTCCTCCAGGTCTTAAAGGACACTTTGGATGAGCTCAGGCCTTTTAGGTATAAAGAATTATCTTCATGAATTTAGAAGCTTCTGGTGGAGTGTGCATTATTTTTATATAACTCACGTAGTTCATTTTTTGAGCACCCATCTGCTCAAAAATCTCAGTTAATTATTTTCAGTTGCAGCTATGTTCCAGAAGTGCCAATATATGCCAGAGGGAGGACCCAACTGATCTTCAACTCATCTTTCCATGCAGGCCTCCACTGAATCATCTGTTGTCCTCTTTTGTTCCTGTCCTCCTAGTCCATTTCTATCCAGTGGTTCACTCTGCCTCATCTGCTCTATCCTTGGGAGTCCCAGAATTTTTCTGTTGTTCCTATGTCACTTTAGGATATAGGACTTTCTTGACGCTGTCTGAGTGCAATTTGATAAGGTTGACTGTGCTTCCTCTGGGGCCTTGTTATTTCTTTAGCGCTTTGCATAAGGAGGCAAAATTCCTCTCTTAGTAACCCCCTGAGACCTACACTCTTGCTACATCCCTTACATCTCTTTATTTCTCCCAGCTCAGGCAAAACTACTTTGTGACATGATTTCTCCCAAACATTTTGTCCATAACTAGAATCCTTCTCATTTTGCTGAGCCTACAGGCTTTTGAATGATAAAGCCCAGGAGAAGAGACTCACAGTTTCTACCTTTCTACCTGCTGCTCCCCTTCTCTAAGACATGGAAGACAGAAAGGCTTAGGTTTTTGAATAAAGGGAAGATCAGATGGGGAAAATATTTTGGGAAACACTATATTATTTGATATTTAAAAAATTAGCTGCTTATGTTTGGAAGAAGCGCTGCTCTAGATCCAGCCAAGGGGAGTCCCTGCCTTGGGCCCCATGCTTTAGAGGGCCTCACTCTGGCCTTTTCTGGCTGTGTCTCCCCCATAGAGAGACATTTGCTAGGCCTAGGGTGCCTGCCAATTGGAGGCAGGTATTTTATCCATGACAATTATATGCAGGGAAAAGTATTTTTAAGAGACTTTGTAGTGTGTTGCGAATCAAATTCTACCTTGGCATTATTAATAGAGATTTCAGTACAAATTTATCTCCCAAATAAACTACTTGGGCTCATAAACCTTTTCTCAGTGGGATATGGACTGTATTCTAGGTTCAAAAAGTTGGGGTTGTCCTTTGCTGCAGGTAAAGTGGAGAGTGACTTAGGGAGCAATTCTTGGAGGATAAAAAGATGTTAACTGCCATTCGATGCTGAAGACCCTCTGTCTCAGTCTGGGTGTGTGTGCATGCATATGCATATGCATGTGTGTAGCATTAGCACTATCATGATAAAAAGGAAATAGACCTTTCCTTTTAAACTGTGTTGGAATACAGACACGTAATATGATTCATTTTGAGAGTGTAGCCTTAAAGATACACTTTCCTGGGGATGATTATGACCAAGAAACCTGGGCTTCTAACCTGATTGAGCCTGGGGCAGATTCCATGCCTGAAACATAGTAGGTGTTTATTAAATACGTGTTGACTGATGTCTTACTGGAAAAATATTGACATCGGAGTATTTATAGCTTCTCCCAAGGTGAGAATAATTCTATTTTTGCCTGCTGAGTTTGTGAGCCTTTTGGGGGCTGAATTAGGCAACACTAGAGCATTCAGGAAGGATAGGATGATTTACATTGCAAAAGTTAAAGGATGACTCAAAAGGTTAAAGACAGTTAAAGAAAATAGAATAAATCAGAGATGAAGGCGAGAGAGAGAGAAGGCAAGAGATTGGACACATTGAATTTTTTGACAGCATAAGTTTGACAACATGCTATGTAATTCATTTCAACTTTCAAAGGCTGTGTGGCAAATATTTCCATAGCAATATTCAAACTTTCACTTGTCCTTAATAAATTTCCTTCCAAATTTCCATGGGAAATTCACCAGATCCCACTGAATTCAACCCACATTATCAGACTTATTTTGCACTCTGGTTTTAGGAAGAAGAGATAAATCTGGAAAAATAAACAAATATTTGACTTAAGTAAAATATAAATAGACAAACGACTTTTTGGATTCACATAGAAAATAAGAAGCACCATTTTCCAAACAACCTCTAGCTATTCAGTGGTCCAGGGAAGAATGATAATTGACAGAGCCTTCCTAAGACAGAGTTTTGGGCTGGACAGATAGAAAAGGGACTGGAGGACAAAAATTAAGAAACAGGACCCAGATTTTAAAATAATTATCCACCCAATTAAAAAATGGGAAAGGGATTTGGGTAGACACTTCCCCAATGAAGATATATATATTGTCAAGATACACAACATCGTTAGTCATTAGGGAAATGCAAATCAAAACCGCAATGAGATACTACTTCACAGCCATTAGAGTGGAAATAATCAAAAAGATAAAAAACAACAAGTGTTGAAAAGGATGTGGAGAGACCAGAACCTTCAGATGTTGCTGGGAATATAAAATGGTTCAGCTACTTTAGAAAACTATTTGGTAGTTCCTCAAAAAGTTAAACATAGAGTTACCATATGAACCAGCAATTGCCCTTCTAGGTATATACCCAAGAGAACTGAAAGCATATTTGCATGCCAAAACTTGTACACGAGTGTTTATAGCAGCATTACTCATAATAGCCAAAAAGTGGAAACAACCCAAATGTCCATTAAGTGGTGATTGAATAAATAAAATGAGTATACAATGTAATATTATTTAACCATTAAAAGTAATGAAGTACTGATACGTGCTACAACATGGATGAACCTTGAAATTTTTATGTTACATGAAAGAAGCCAGATACAAAAGGCCACATGTTGTATAAATCTAATCATATGAAATGTCCAAAATAGACAAATCCACAGGACAGAAAATAGTTTAATGGTTTCTAGGAGCTAGGGAGAGGAGGAGGAGGAAAGGGGAAATGGAAAGTGACTACTACTAAGTTAATGAGTACGGGGTTTCTTTTTGGGGAGCTGAAAATGTTCTGGAGTTAGAGGGTAGTGATTGATTAGCAACTTATGACTATACTAAAAACCACTAAAATGTGTACTTTAAAAGGATAAACTTCATGGTATGTGAATTACAGCTCAATATAATTATTATTAAAAAAATAAATGCAGAGCCAGCCCTGATGGTCTAGTTCGGCACTCTCACCGCTTCAGCAGCCCGGGTTCATTTCCTGGTTGTGGAGCCACACCACCCATCTGTCGGTTGCCGTGCTGTGGCAGTAGGTCACACAGAAGGACTAGAAGGACTTACAACTAGGATATACAACCATGTCCTGAGGCTTTGGGGAGAAAAAAAACGGGAAGATTGGCAATAGATGTTAGCTCAGGGTGAATCTTTCTCTGCAAAAATAAATAAATGAATACAATAAATAAATGCAGAATGCTTAAAGAAACAACTGGACTGTGCATGGATTCCAGGGGCAAAAATGGCTCTTGAGTTCTCTATTGTGGGCAAAAAGAGGCTGTTGGTACCCAAGGTGAGCCTTGCTTTCTCCACCTGTATTCTAGAACCTAATATTTGGTGATTGATCTACTTTCATCCCTCACTAGATGTTTTGTGCTTTGAGGTTGGTGCCATAAGTGAAAGGCAAAGAACGTGGCTCCTGTGTGGTCTAGCTTCACTATTACAGTATTGCTGACTCATGAGGGGCCTAAACAATAGTGTAGTTTTGAGTTAATGACACTCACTATGTAGATATCCATTGTTTATTTTTCTCTATCTTAGCAATAAAGAGCTAGATGAGTAAATAAATTGACTCACCATAAATGCAATATTTACTTAGTGATTACATTATGGTGGGTTTGGAGATTCAATGGTGAATGACACATGACACCTGACATCAAAGATATCAGTGGAGGATGTATATACATAAGTAAGAGGCCATTACACTGGAGTTGGCATGTACTCTATATGTGAAAGAAAGTATATGGTGTTTGGTAGATTGATTGTGTTAGTGGCCACATTGATGACCACCCTGTGTCTACATGCTTTTCCCTGTAACACTGTAGTATCCTTTTATTCTTTTTTTTTTTTTTTCTGGTTTGTTTTTGTTTATTGCAGTAACATTGGTTTATAACATTGTAAAAATTTCAGGTGTACATCATTGTACTTCTATTTCTGCATGGACTACATCATGTTCACCACCAAAATACTAATTACAACCCATCACCACACACATGTACCAAATTATCCCTTTCACCCTCCTCCCTCCCCCCTTCCCCTCTGGTAACCACCAATCCAATCTCTGTCCCTATGTTTGTTTATTGTTGTTATTATCTACTACTTAATGAAGGAAATCATACGGTATTTGACCTTCTCCCTCTGACTTATTTCACTTTGCATTATACCCTCAATGTCCATCCATGTTGTCACAAATGGCTGGATTTCGTCGTTTCTTATGGCTGAGTAGTATACCATTGTGTATATATACCACAGCTTGTTTATCCATTCGTCCCTTGATGGGCACTTAGGTTGCTTCCAAGTCTTGGCTATCGTGAATAAGGCTGCAATGAACACAGGGGTGCATGTACCTTTGCAAATTGGTGTTTTCAAGTTCTTTGGATAAATACCCAACAGTGGAATAGCTGGATCATATGGTAGTTCTATTGTTGATTTTTTGAGGAATCTCCATACTGTTTTCCATAGTGGCTGCACCAGTTTGCACTCCCACCAGCAGTGTATGAGAGTTCCCTTCTCTCCACATCCTCTCCAACACATGTTGTTTCCTGTCTTGTTAATTATAGCCATTCTGAGGGGCGTGAGGTGATATCTCATTGTAGTTTTGATTTGCATTTCCCTGATAGTTAGTGATTTTCAACATCTTTTCATATGTCTGTTGGCCATCTGTATATCTTCTTTGGAGAAATGTCTGTTCAGGTCTTTTGTCCATTTTTTAATTGGGTTGGTAGCTTTTTTTGTTGTTGAGATGCATGAGTTCTTTATATATTTTGGAGATTAAGCCCTTATCAGAAGTATGGTTTGCAAATATCTTCTCCCAATTGTTAGGTTGTCTTTTCGTTTTGTTGATGGTTTCCTTTGCTGTGCAGAAGCTTTTGTTTGATGTAGTCCCATTTGTTTATTTTTTCTATTGTTTCTCTTGCCCGGTCAGATGTGGTGTTTGAAAAGATGTTGCTAAGACCGATGTCGAAGAGCATACTGCCTATGTTTTCTTCTAGAAGTTTCACAGTTTCAGGTCTTACATTCAAGTCTTTAATCCATTTGGAGTTAATTTTTGTGTATGGTGTAAGGTAAGGATCTACTTTCATTTTTTTGCATATGGCTATCCAGTTTTCCCAACACCATTTGTTGAAGAGACTTTCTTTTCCCCATTGTATGTTCTTGGCTCCTTTGTCAAAGATTAGCTGTCCATAGATGTGTGGGTTTATTTCTGGGCTTTCGATTCTATTCCATTGATCTGTGTGTCTGTTTTTGTGCCAGTACCATGCTGTTTTGGTTACTATAGCTTTGTAGTATATTTTGAAATCAGGGAGTGTGATAGCTCCAGCTTTGTTCTTTTTTCTCAGGATTCCTTTAGCTATTCGGGGTCTTTTGTTGTTCCATATAAATTTTAGGATTCTTTGTTCTATTTCTGTGAAAAATGTTGTTGGAACTTTGATAGGGATTGCATTGAATCTATAGATGGCTTTAGGAAGTATGGACATCTTAACTATGTTAATTCTTCCAATCCAAGAGCACGAAATATCTTTCCATTTCTTTGTGTCTTCTTCAATTTCTTTCAGAAATGTTTTATAGTTTTCGGTGTACAGATCTTTCACCTCTTCAGTTTGTGAGTGTCTTTAGGTCTGAAGTGTGTCTCTTGTATGCAGCATATGTATGGGTCTTGTTTTTTTATCCATTCAGCCACCCTATGCCTTTTAATTGGAGCATTTAGTCCATTGACGTTTAAAGTAGCTATTGATAAGTATGTACTTACTGCCATTTTTTAACTTTTTTTTTTTTTCTCAGTGTTTTAGTAGTCCTTCTCTGTTCCTTACTTCTTCTATACAGAATTGATGGTCACTTTAGTTTGACCTCTGTCTGAAAGCTGTGCTCTTTAACTCCCCTCCTCCCTCCTTTTATGTTTTTGATATCATATCTAACCTCTTTTTTGTGCATTTGTATCCATTACGTTCTAATCGTGGAAATAGATAATTTTTCCTATTTGTGGTCTTCTCTTTTCCCCTTAAATCAGTCCCTTTAACATTTGTTGTAACACTGGTTTCTTGGTGACAAACTCCTTTAATTTTTGCTTATCTGAGAAAATTTTGATCTCTCCTTCCATTTTGAATGATAACCTTGCTGGGTAGAGTATTCTTGGCTGTAAGTTTTTTCCTTTTAGCACTTTAAATATATCGTGCCATTCTCTTCTAGCCTGTAAGGTTTCTGCTGAGAAGTCAGCTGATAGCCTTATGGGGTTTCCTTTGTATGTAACTTGACATTCTCTTGCGGCTTTTAGGATTCTCTCTTTATCTTTAATTCTGGACATTTTGATTATGATGTGTCTTGGTGTGGGCCTCTTTGGGTTTATCTTGTTTGGGGCTCTCTGTGCCTCCTGTACCTGGATGTCTGTTTCCTTCCTTAGGTTAGGGAAGTTTTCATCTATTATTTCTTGAAATAGATTCTCTGCCCCCTTGTCTCGCTCTTCTCCTTCCGGGACACCTATAACACGGATGTTAGTGCGCTTGATGTTGTCCCAGAGGTCCCTTAGACTGTCCTCACTCTTTTTAATTCTTTTCTCTTTTACCTGTTCACCTTGGGTAATTTCTTCTAGTCTTTCTTCCAGCTCACAGATCCATTCTTCTGTATCCTCTACTCTGCTTTTGAGTCCCTCTAATGAATTTTTCATTTCCAGTATTGTATTCTTCATTTCTGATTGGTTCTTTTTATATCTTCCATTTCTTTGTTGACATTCTCACTGAGTTCATCTATTCTTCTCCCCAGATCAGTGAGCATCCTTAACACTCTTAGTTTGAACTCTCTGTCGGGTAGGTTGCTCATTTCTGTTTCACTTAGTTCCTTTTCTGGGGTTTTGTCCTGTTCCCTTACTTGGAATGTATTCTTTTGCCTCCTCATTTTGCCTCTTTCCCTGTGCTTGTGTCTACGTATTAGGTAGGTCAGCTACGTCTCCTGCTCTTGGATAGGTGACCTTATGTAAGTGATGCCTTAGGAGGCTTCCAGTGTGCTTCCCTCAGTTCTCAATGTTCCAGGGGTGGCCCCTATGTGGGCTACGTGTGTCCTTCTATTGTGGCCTGTTAGCTCTCCCTATAGGCGCCCAGGGAGGCTGAGTTATGCTCCTGGCCAGCTGTTGTAATGCTCAGCTGCTTGTAGTTGTTGTGGGCCCTTCAGTCTCTTTATCAGGTGTGGGGAGCCCCAGCACAGTTGGCTGTAAGTTCTAATACCACATTTGTTTTGCAGTATTTCTTTTAAGTGAGTAGGCCCCCAGTGTGGCAGGTTGTTAGTCTCAGGGCCTTACAATTGCTGTAAACCTCTAGCCTATTAGGTCTCTTGTCAGCTCTCTGAGGATTGCAGCTGGGTGGGGCTGCCCTCAGGCACAGGAGCACCCAATTGTTTCAGGCTTTGGAAGGTGGGGCAAACCTCCTATGTGGGTCTTTGAGAAGCACAAGTCTTCTGCAGCTGACAAGCCCTGTTGCCCACAGGTCCACACACACAGTCAACACAGTCCTGCCCCGTGTGAGCGCCCTGACCTCCCCAAGCGGACCCAGTCTCTCCACGGCGGGAGCCCCACACACTCCGCCACCACCCCACACTCTCCACCAGCTCCTTGTGCACACCCTGCCCCACTCAAGTCGGCTCAGTTGCCAGGCTACAGAGAATCCAGTCACCAATCTATGCAGGCCCACACGTTGCCTGAGGGCTTGTTGTTGGGTGGGGCCAGTCTCTAGGGTGGGCTGCCTGCCTTGGCTGAGCTGGATTAAATTGGTGCTCTAGCGGGTGGAGCAGACCCTGGGCTAGCAGGTCTCAGGGAGAACTCCAATGGCGTCTGTGTCAGCATGCTCACACCAGGTCACAACAATGGCCGCTGCCAATGTCCCAGTCCCTGGAGAGGTCTCACCCCTCACCGAGATGCACTCAGGGCCTATTAGGTGAGTCTCTTGTCACCGAAGCACTGTGCACCTTTCTTTCTGGTGATTTTAGGATGCTTTCTGGAACGGGTGAGTTTGTGCGCGGGCCCTTTAAGAGCCAGTTTTAGTTTCTTTGTGAACCGGGTTTTCTAGGGGTGCTACCCAATGCTTTAGTAGCAGGCAAAGTCAGATATTATGCCGCTGGTCTCGATTGTGCTGGGTCCACAAAATGCCCACAGCGGGGGCGCTCCCGGCTCAGGGCCCCGCGCCTCCAGGGCCGTACGTACCTGTGAGCTGCTCCCGGCCATGAAGCTGGTGGCTTGTGAAGGCAGCGTTTTTCCTCTCCAGAAGGGAGTCTCTGCCTCTTCTTCCCCAGTTAGGATTGTCCGTTGTTGCAGGAGTTCCTCTTATCCAGTTTTCAGTTCTGTCTCAGGGGTAATTTTTCCACGAGTAGTTGTAAATTGGCTGTGTCCATGGGAGGAGGTGAGTTCAGAGTCTGCCTACGCCGCCATCTTGACTCCCTATCCTTTTATTCTTTATCAGGGTTTGTCTTGTGGCTTACTTTCGCCAACAGAATGTGGTAGAAGTAATAGTGTGCCAGTTCTGTTTAGACTTCAAGAGGCCTTGAACACTTCTGCTTGTTCTCTGGATACTGCCTCTAACGTGAAAAAGCCATTGCTAACCTGCTAGAGGGTGAGAAATTATATGAAGCAGAGCCAAGTCAGTCCAGTTGTTCCAGCTAAGGCCCCAGACATGTCAAAGAGCCCAGTCAGGATCAGCCACCAGCCGACTCATAGCTGACTGCAGATGTGCAAATGAGCCCAGTTGAGATCAGCCAAGCCCAGCCTAGAGCCATTCACCTATCTGTAGACTCATTAACCAATAGAAAATGGTCGTTTATGACACTAAGAGTTGGTGGTGTTTGTTATGCAGCAATAGATAACTGATATAGAAGGCAATAGGAGCACAGATGAGGAAGTGACATTTATGCTATAAACCTAAAGATTTATAACCTAAACGATTATAAAGATTTATAACCTAAACGAGTTAGCCAGGGAAAGGAGAGAACTTGAGTGTCTGTGTGTGTGTGTGTGTGTGTGTGTGTGTGTGACTGTATATGTGTGTTTTGGGGAGGGGTTCAAGAGAAAGAGCAGCAGAAAGGAAGGGTCTGAGTAGTTGAGAGAATAGTATTTGAAAAGCCCAGGGGGTGAGATGGTCCATAAGGCTGGACTGTGGTGTGTGAGAGGAGTACTAAGAGGTAAAGCTGGAGAGTTATGTAGGAACCAAATCATGTAGGATCTCAAACATTTATAAAGGAGTTTAGAATTTATCCAGACGACAGGTAGGGTCAATTAAAGGCTTAATTCTACTTTTGCTTTTGTACGATCAGTCTAGCTACAGTACTGGAAAGTGGGGTTTTGTGATTTAGGACTGGAGGCATGGAAATCATTTAGGAGAACCTTGGGAGGTGGGAAGGGTTGGTGGCCTTCACTTGGGTACTAGCAGAAGGGATAGAAAGTGAATGAATCTGAGGGCTATCACACGGTCAGAATTGACCCAACTTGGTGATTTATTGGAAAGAGGATGAGGGAGAGGGAGCTGTCAAGGATGATCCCAACCTTTTGGCTTGGGCACCTGAATTGATATTGGTTTTGTTCATTGACGTAGAGAACAAAGGTGGTGGAGCAGGTTTGAGAGTAACTACAAATTCAGTTTGGTGCATATTGTATGTGGTAGATGATTATATTTTTCCAAAGATGGCCATGTCTATGTATTTATTCCATCCCTCATGTCCTGCAGGGTGACCCACACTATTCCCAAAGTGAGATGGGGTCTATGTTGTTTCCTCTCCTGAATCTGGGAAGGGGCTTGTGACAGCACCAATGAATGGGGTCCAGCATAAGTGGTAGAATGTAACTTTGAGGCTTGGTCATAAAAATTTTGACACAGCTTCTGACTGGCTCTCTCTCAGAAGGCTCACCCTTGGAATCCAGCCACCATATTGTAAGAAAGCCTCGGCCATGTGGATAGGGGATGTGTAGCGGTTCCAGCCCAGAGCCCCAGCCAGTCTCTCAGCTGACATATCATCAACCACCAGATATGTGAGTAAATTAATCTTCAGAGGATTCCAGCCTCTAGTCTTCTAATCTTCCAGCGAAGGCCCCAGACATCGCGGAGTAGAGACACGCCATCTCTGCTCTGCTCTGTCTGAATTCTTGACCCACAGAAACTGTGAGAGATAAGAGATAATTCTTATTGTTTTAAGCCGCTAGGTTTTGGAGTAATGTGTAACATAGCAATAGACAACTAATACACTGCATTTGGGGTGCCTATGGGACTTTCTCATAACTCACAAGTATATTTCTTTTTTAAATCAATGTTGCAGACTTTTTATCTAAGAAAACTTACATCAAGTACTCTATCAGTTCTTGTTGCTTCCACTATTTGTCAAAAAACCTTTGACTGTTTTGCCTCTCAGCTTTGGTCAAGGAAGGAAGAAAGGGAGGAAGGGAGAAAGGAAGGGAAGATCTTGAATATATGGAAGTAATGTGTAAGTGCAATGCCACTCCTGGATGAAGGTGGGGGAATGACAGAGTAATGACAACTGTGCCCTTTGGCACAAGCATTGCAACACCCTGACTTCCTGCACAGGGACAGATGTGCTCCGTTGGGGTGGGTATTACGTCCTTAAAGACTGGCGTTATGCCTGCTCCCACCATCTTGCCCATCAAAAGAACGTTGGCCCTGACACCAAGAAATAACAGCTGGGTTGTGTTAAGAAATTTTTATTGTTTCCTTTGGATTTGTGATGAAAGCACATAAAATTACAAGTGGAAGAAACATCATGCCACAAAATTGCATAGAATTATTACAAAAATGTGAACTATGCATTTTAAATAATTTGAGATAGAAGAACCAAAATATGTACATTTTAAGAGCTTCAAATACTTTGTCCTATCTTTTTTTTTTCTTCTGAAAAGGCAAAAGTCACAATGTCCAATCCATCACAAACAATATTTATACAGTGCACAAGCGCAACATTAACTTCAAAGTAATGCAAGCAATGGCCCTTTCTTTCGGAATTATTTGATGACTGCTTATCTATTACAGGAGTAGTAAGTAACAGATGGCAATATTGAAATGTTAAAATGAAATATGAAAAACCAAAAACACATGGCATGTCATTAGAACTTTGGAAATTGGTTTACACGGCCAAAACCACGCAATTCTCAGTAGTGTATAGGTATCAGAGGGTCACAGTCTATGAATACACAGCTCTACTCTCTATTATAGGCAAAACCACAGTACAGAATTTCACACATTCAACAAAGAACAAGGCAAATACATAAAGGCACAAAACTGCACATCGTATAGACCCCTTTTCTTTATCTTAGTCTATTTCAAGTAATATTAATATTATTAAATGATAGTATCACTGTAGTAGTTTCAATGATGCAAGATGGACAGTGTTACACACTACCCCACAACTGCAAAAAGTGTCATTGTACAGATATAAAAATGTGATTACAGTAAATGGCCAAAATACAAACGTATTGTAAAATGACTAGAGTCACTAAGATAATGAAATTCAACTACCAAAACAGTTCTTCAAAAGTCAAGGTTATTCAACCTTAGTCTGTCTCTGGACTAAAATGTGATACATTGTTCTGTAATCATCACCATTGTGTTTGGTTATGAATGCTATTATTAGTTCATTCTTCTGCAATTTTAGACAGTTTCTAATTTTGTTTATAAAAATGCAGCATTCTATTTTGACCATTCTTGCTTCCTTATGATTAATGCCTTTCATTCAAAGTGCAAAAGTAGAATGATTTACAAAAGATTTCTCTTTCAGTGGAAGTTAAATTTTAAGTGTCTAATTAACACCCCAAATCCTTCAGATCAAAATATAATCATCTCCAAGAGGATGGGATTTTTCCCCTTGTGTCTCACTAGATGTGTTTTTTTAATCAAACACTCTTTCCTAAGGTTTGAACTAAGCCTTCATTTTGATTAAAACTTAATTGTGATCCCTAGTTATTGCTTAAAGTTAAATAATTTCCATAAAAATATTAAATTCTTGAAACACGATTTTCAGGACACAACTGGTTTTTGTGTTTTAAAATGTTTTGCTAAGCTACAATCAGACAGGTTTATTTTAAAATAAAATAAAGCTATGAGCATCTTGCTTTAGGCTTTAACTTCAATATTCTTTGTGTTACTTTCTAAATTATATTTTCCTCTATATAATTATTCTCTCTTACTTAACACTTTTCAATACTGTTTTTGATCAGTTTTACCATGATATAATTTGTGTCTCTTATGCCACTTGACATAGGAACTTAACCAAAAGACACAGTAAAGTGAATTAAATGTACATAGTGAATATAAAATGAAAGATTTTTTTATGTTAGAATAAAATTGATATCTTTCAGACTTAAAAATTATAGAGGATACTAATAAATTTCCATATTGCTGTCCTATACATTTTATATATTCTGACCATTAAAACAAGCTTAAAATCCGATACTTATAATCCAGTTTTTGATCCTGCAAAATATATATCAAATTCATATGCTAAGTTCTAAATCTACCTTAACTGCAATTACATCAACGGCTCCATCAACTGTTTCTTAGAATTTCAACATAATTTAATATCCACATAATCTAGATGTTTGACCATTTTCTTCTCTATCCATTTATTCCTGAATTTGGTTTTAAGTCTTGGTGGAAGAGATTTGGGTCACTGCCAATTAAAAAACACACATCTACACTTGTGTATGTGTGTGTATGTATGTGCTGCATGTGTATGCACTTATATGGTTGAGTGTGTACATATATACATGGAGATAATACATATATCATTTATAGGTGGGTCTGTGTATTCTCTAGATAAATATTCAATCTTTATCTCTATATTAAAAATAAATGAACCATAAAAAAAAGTCAGACAGCAAAATAAACACTGGAACCTGTTCACTCGGATTGAATCTCTGCTCAACATACATCAACTCAACTATTTTTATTCAACTGAACAGACTCTTTGTAGTTATTTAATCATTTCAGGTCAAGCCAATGAATACTCAGATTTGAGTGCAAATAGTCAACTCATATAGCACACTGCCTGGAAGTGTGCAGCCAACTTGCTCATGCAGCCAAATGTACAAGCCATATTGCCAAGTCTGGGGATTGCTTCACTGGGCAAGGATACAATCAAGTGATTTTTTTCAGGAAAGAGAACCAGCTTATTTGAATCTCTACGGTATCTAATAAAGCCATGTCAGCAACAAATACACTGATGCCTCTATGATAAATAAATTAGCAAACTGCAAGCCTCCAGTGCTTGCAAAGCAAAGGATGAAACAATTTAATATGCACGTTAACTTGAAGATATGGTAGTTGAGGGGCAGTTAGGGAAAAAAATACTCAAAGTTGGCTGTTGAATAGTGTTAAATAGTGCTATGCATTTCTCAAACTATTTCTATTACTTTGAAATACTTTACACCAGAGCTTCAAATAAAAACATGAGCTTGATTCTCTTCAAAGAAGACACTGTCCTTCATTAAATGTTCCATGGAGCCTGGAAGTTGCCTGCTTTGAATTTACTATTGGAAAGAAAACAAAAATCCCACATACATGCACTCTCCACTAGTAGACCTGCAGTAGTTTCCACATAACACTTGGAGCCTGGGCATGGGGATGTCTGCATGGATCCTCTGGACCTCTCCCTTTGGTGTGGATTTTAGGCTAAGGGATGCTTCTCAGGAAGATGCTCCTGGGCAGTGGTCTTTGAATAGGAGAGAGTCCAGTGCAGCTTGAGCGGCCGTGCATGTTCTGAAGGCCTGGAGGAGCCATCACAGCGGAGTATCAAACTCTTTTCCTGGGTTGTCTCCTTCCAGCTCCTCACTGGAGGGAGGCCTGTGGTTCAGTTTTCCCGGGTCTGAAGCCAGGGGGGGAGGGGCAGAAGCGTGATTGCTGTCTTCGCTGATTTTCCCTTTCATGGCCTCCTGCACGAACTCCACAATCTCCAGGGGCAGTCTTCTGAACTTGTCTTGGTACTCTTGCTCCAGCTCCACCTGCAGCTGGGAGACATCAAGAGGAGGAGGAGTTTACGTCATTTAGGTTTCTAGAACCACCTGTGTAGAAGCTCCCTGAAAGAGATGTAGAGAGACAGGGGAGGAATAACTTCATTTTCATATCATCCACTGGTAACCTACAGAGAAGATGTAAAGTAGGGTTTAGTTGGACACATCATTTGTCCATAGCTGAAAGTCAAGTTCAGGTTACGTGGGACATAATAGAGCCAACCACCTGCAATAATATAAATAAATACACACACACACACACACACACAGAGGTAGGTCTTTTGAACAAGTTCACAGAAGTAATATGCAATGATCTGAAGTTCTTCAACGTAGGGATTGGAAGGTGCTGTAGCTGGGAGAGCCAACCAAGCTCAGCTGTGAATCGGGCTGGGGAGAGCGAAGAAGCTGTCTGGGGCCGACAGAGGATCAAGGCGTGGGCTTCATGAAGTGGAGCCTCACCCAGCGGCTGGGAAGCAACGTGTCTAAAGAGGAGCTTGATGCATTTTTACAAACCGAACATACTCATGTAACCAACTTTAACTTCTATTTTGACTTCTTTTATCACTTCTTTATTTGGACTCCTTTTTCATTCTAATTGTTATTTGCCTCATAAACTGTTTTAGCTACCTTACACACTGTCTTTTAATTTATCTGTTTAATGCTCTGGAGAATTTTCAGACTTTAAAAAGTCACAGAACCCTTTCTTCAAATGCAGACTTACAGGGTGGCCCTAATTATAAAACAAGTGAAAACTGGAGTCTTCGGGAGAAGGGGGTGAGAGGTGGGGCCAGCAGTGGGTGCCGCCTGCTGGGAAGCTCGGCTGTGCAGAACCCCATCGAAACCTAGAATTTTAAATAAAATTCTCTCTGCTTATTGAATGGTAAGCAGGGAGCATAATCTTAGAAATAGTGTGTGAGACTAAATGCTTTTTCTCCTCTTAGTTGCCTTCAGGCAGCTTTTCTTAATCTATGTCCTTAAAACCCTTAAGGAATTTCTTTTCCCGCTTCTCAAACTTTAAAATGCACACAAATCATCTGGGATCTTGACTTTGATTCTGATTCAGGAGATCTGGGTGGGGCCCAACATCCTGCATTCCTCAGCGGCTCCCAGGTGATGCAGATGCAGCTGGTCCACTTTGGACACCCTGATTATCTTCTGTCCTGGTTCTACTCTGAGATCCCAATTCTACTTTTTGTCTTGATCCTGGCTGTATGTCCTCCATCTGCAGCTTCAGCGCAGTCTCTGATGCTTGCCCTGACCCCTGGACCGTCCTGGGTGAAGACAGTCCTCAGGGCATCTGCCCCTCGGTGTCTCGACCCCACTTCCTTACCTACATTCTGGACAGTGCCAGTAGCTTGAGAACATCCTCTTTTCTTCAACTCGTTTTCACTGTTGCTTCTACACCAGAGAAATTTTGCCAAGGCTTAGTTATCTAATATAGATCCATAATCCCTTATCTGCAATTCTAAAATCCCCAAAGTTCTGAAATCCAGAAGTTTTTTGTAAATTTGTGGCAAACTCATTGACATTAACTGATATCAGGCTGTTCATCATCCTTATTTATCCTACTTTGTGTGAATACCCATGCATGGCACTGTAGACATATTAATTTGTTTGATTATGAGGGTGACCCAGGCCCCCCCGGGATATTATGCTCATGTATATGCATCATATTACCTTTCTAAAATCAGAAAAATTATGAATTCTGAAAAACAGGCCCCAAGAGTCTCAGATAATAGATTGTGGATCTGTTTTAATGACCTTTTTTCTCCCCCCTACATCACAAAGTGCCTGATAAAAATGGCTTGGCCTGAGTATTGAAAGTCATCTATTCTCCCGAAATATAAAATGTGGGATATTTATGAATATGTGTGCTGGCATATGAATTCTAATAAGCCAAGGAGGAAATGTGCTATGAGAGGAGCACCTTAGGGCCCTGAGATTCACATTGCTGCAGTGGAGCAAAGGCACCTTCACACACAGCCCCACCCTCAGTGTCGGGACAGAAGAACCACCGGAGCATCAAAGACAAGAAGATAATGGCCAATTCTTTCCCAAGTGTCTCAACAATTTAGAAGGAGGTGGGGCTTTTACACCGTCACACTCTTTTGCATGAATGAAGTCTCAGTCTGGTGTTTGACAGTTTCCATTTACTACCATACAGGCCTCATCATCAATTCGCCTCAATTGTAATTCAGCAACACATGCAGTTAAAATTTCATTTCCAAGGAATGTAGGGAAAGGGGGAAAAGCAAGGTGTTTAGGAAAGAGCAGATTGCTGTTTTCATTTAGGTTAGACCGGGGGACCTTCAGCTACAGATATATTATATGTGACCTTCCAGTCAATTTCTCTTAGGTCATTGGTAGACAAGACCTCATGGTGCTTGATAACACTGTTTCTTTTTTTAATTTATATATAAAAAAAGAAGATGTGAAATGTGAGAAAATGCTAAATACTTATAGAACTCAAACATTTTACTTACTAAATTACTGGTTTATTATAAAAGTATATAACTCAGGAATAGCTAGATGGAAGAGATATATAGGGCAAGGTGTGGGGAAAGGGTACAGAGCTTCCATGCCCTCTCTGAGCATGTCGCTCTCCCCAGATCTCCACGTGTTCACCAACCTGGCAGCTTTCCTGTCTCTGTCCTGTTGGGTTTTTATGCGGGCTTCATTACACTTCATTACAGGCGTGATTGACTAAATCATTAAATCATTGGCTATTGGCAATTGAACTCAACCTCCAGCGCCTCTCCCCTCTCAGGAGGTCAGCGGGGTAGGAGTGAAAGTTCTAACCCTATAAGCACAAGGCTGGCTTCCCTGCAACCAGCCCCCATCCTTAGGTTACCTAGGGGCTTTCAAAAAGTCACCTCATTAACATAACAAAAGACAATTTTGTAGCTCTCAACACTTAGGAAATTCCAAGGGTTTTTAGGAGCTCTGCGCCAGGAACTGGAAGACCAAATATATATTCCTTATTATAAATCACAATATCAACAATACTAATAATTTAATTTTAATAATTATTTTAAATAATTTTAATAATCGATCCAGTTGTAGCTAAATTATAACTTTAGTGGACTCTTTATCATGGGTTAATGGTAGATTTTATCGTATTTTAAACTATTTTAATATATTAAAATTATTTAATTTATTAAATAAAATAAATTTAATTTATATTAAATGCTATATTTCAGGATTTTAAAAAAGTCATTCAGTTATTAATGAATTAATTACGAAATTGCTTTTATTACTAAATTTCAGTTTAGAGCTTTTCTTTTTTTTCCTTATATTTATTTATTTCTTCCTATAAATGGAATACTTATGCATTGCAAAACAATATAAAAAGTATGCGGGGCAAAGTCTGGCTCTGTTCCCGGAAAGCCCCATCCATCAGGAGTCTAGAACTATTCCAGCCCAAGGGTCACAAACTCCCATGTTCAGGGGGTCCAGGCAAGTCATGAAAATAGGAGGAGGCTGTGTGCAAGGAGGTAGGAGCGGTGGGGAGGACACGCTCCGTCTAAAGGGGGTGCCAGGAACTCAGCTCTAGCTGATGCTTGCCAGGATCTTGTTTTTCAAAAGTCAGAAATTCAAATTTTCATGTAAAATCTCTTGATTTTTTTATTGTTGGCAATCAATTTGAAGCACACTCATGAGTCCTACTGGGCTTGTGGAGAGTTTCTAACTTCTCTCCTAGCAGATCTAAATCTGGCTTAGACCAGAGGACTGGAGAGATTGGGTCTAGTTGTGGAATTTCAGTTTGGATCCTCCCTAATTTTCTCTCCCCACAATCCTGAGCTTCAGATGGCCCTCCACTGAACTCTAAGGCTTGCTCTTCGTCATCCCTTTGCTGGGGTTCATTGTCATCCCATCTAACTGCCGCATTCTGGTTCATGTACTCAAACTTGTGTTGAGTTTCTACTCTGTGCAACTCAAGTGGCAGGTTCTCAGGGAATAGCAGATTGATGGCACAAGTGACAATTCCTTACCCTTCCTTGTGGTCATGGCCTCTTGCAGTTTGCAAGATCTATTTTTAGAAAATGGGCAAAAAAGAGGGAAGAACACGGTCAAATTTAGTTTCTAATTTTAAGGCCAATTGTTACATTACCTTCAGATTGAGCATTGCCAGAGTTTGTTTGTTTTATTATAGGCTGAGTTCTCCAATTTGACTAGCCAGACTCAATTTCTAAATTTCTTAGTTAACTTGATTTTCAAAAGCTGTTGCCCTCTCATTGCTTCTATGAATTCTGGATAGATAAGCAGGAAAAGGCAATACAGTGAAGTTCAAATGGCTACAGCCCTGCCTGACTATGTTGTTGAAGATTTTTGCATGTGGGATGCTATTCTGCCTCTGACATCTTTTCAATTGCCTTAAGAAATAAAGCAGGGATTTAACTTAGTTAAGCAAGGTTTTGAGATGCATAAATATAAGTGAAGACCAAAGAGAAAGCAAAATTACTCATGAAGGTTAGTCTACAAATAGGAAAAAAAAAATACCTCAGTATAATGTAAATGTGGCAAAAATAGAAAATAAGCCAGGTTACTGAGTTACTAAAGAGATAGAATCAGAACCAATTTTCTAAGGAAACAAATTGAAATCAGAGAATACTAAGCTACAGTGGGATAATAAAGACAGAACTACTAAAACTTAAAAAAAAGTTGCTATAAAATATGCCAAGACAGATATTTAGGAAGATTTTCAAAATTTGACCTCAGGTCCAACTCAAGTCACCTTGCCCAATGAAGTGTATTAAAGACTTTAATATAAAACACAAAGCAATAAAAATCTTAGGAGAAAACCTAGGTGAATAATCATATAATCAAGGGGTATAGAAACCTTATTAAGCAAGACAGAAAAACCATAAGCTACAAAGGAAAAATTATAAGCATATTTGTCTAAATAAAAATAATCTTTTTTTAGTGAAAAAAATGGACAAAAACCAAGCAGTTCATAAGAGAAAAAATGCAAATATCCAATATATATATGAGAAGATGCTCACTCTCATTAACAATTAGGAACACGCAATAGCACACCACCTTTTTAAGGGACATTACATTGGTAAAAAAAATTTTTTTAAGGAGGAGTAACATCTGGTGGGAAACTGGCATTTTTAAACATTAGGCAATAAGCTGATAATATCTATTAGAAAGAAAATGTACATAGGTTTTGACCCAACACTTCACATTTGGGAATCTGGCCCAGAGAAATAAAAGCACTAACATATGAGGATGGAAGCACTACCACACTTACTGAAGCATTGTTTGTGAGGCAAAAACAAAACAAAACAAAACAAAAATGAAATAACAGCAACGACAACAGCAACAAAAACCCTGAAAGCAACCTTAACTAATTTTAACCTTACGGCACATGTGCATTACCATTGTCTATCACTGTATTGTTTTGCTGAATCAACTTAAAATAAATTTCAGACACCAGGCCACTTCACCACAGATACTGTACCACACATCTCCTAAAAACAAGGACGTTTTCCTACACAATGGCAATGCCTTAATCATTTTAAGGAAATTAATAATAATTCCTTTATGTTAGCTAACACCCATCCATGTTCAAATTTCCCCAATATTACCCCCCCAAATTTTTCTAGCTTATCTTCTTTGACTAGAATTCAATCAAAGTTCATTGCATTTGATTGTTATGTCTTCCTCCTTTTTCTCACTTGAATTATTTGTTCTACTTTTTTTTATGACTTGGGTATTTTGAAGAGTTCGGTTCAATTTCCTTATAGAATACCCACATTCTGAATTTGGCTGATTATTTCCCTACGGTGTCATTTATGTTGGTCCTGGATGTCCTGAATTTCCTGTAAACTAGAAGTTAAGCCTGTAGTCTTGATTAGATGGAGCTTAAACATTTGTTTGGGCAAGAATAGTCAATAATTATTTTTTTATATCTCATTATAACATATCAGTGGGCGCATAGTGTCAGGTGGTCATATTATTAGCGATTCTAAGTTTGATCACTTGGCTAAAAGTGGTAAATACTGGACCCCAATTTTGCCAAATGTTTTTCCTTTTGCAATTGGCAGTCATTCTGTGGGGTGAAACTCTGGATCCACACAAAGTTTCCTTAGCACCTTTCATGAAACTGATGATTCTTGCCTATCTCATTGGGGGTAAAGGGTAATTTTCTAATTCTTTCTAATTTAACTGGTATGCTGCTGTAAGGAAGAGCTTTCTCTCATCATGTGGAGATGAACTAGAGTTCCTCCTTCATAAGCATTTAATTCTTTTTCTTTACTTACAAATATTCTGAGTAAGGAGTTGGGGCAATAATTATTTCACAAGACAGCAAATGAGTTTTCTTTTTCTTCTCTCTCTTTTTCTGAAAATAACTGTGGAAAATACATTTTATTTTTATTTATTCCTTTCGTTTAAATCAGTTGCAGCCGTTATTCCTTTTTGAGCATAAATTGCCCCATGTTTGGCCAGTGGGAGCCCTTTCAGGCAGGCCCCTGGTCCTTTTGACATACTCCCATTACTTTGTGAAGACTTGCTTGCTTTTCAAGGTATGACAAGATACCTCAGACATCTCTTATACTTTCCCTGCTTCGGACCTGGAATCAGCCACTTTTCCAAGGAGCCTTTAGTGGAGAAGGCATTAATAAACCAAACTCTGGGTGCTAAAAGTGCTCACTGCTACCGGACTGTCATTGTGTTTAGGCCATTTCAGTGGACAGTTAGGACATGTATTATTTTTGTGTGTGTGAGGAAGATCAGCCCTGAGCTAACATCTGCCAATCCTCCTCTTTTTTTTTTGCTGAGGAAGACTGGCCCTGGGCTAACATCCATGCTCATCTTCCTCTACTTTATATGGGACACCACCACAGCATGGCTTGACAAGTGGTGCGTCAGTGCGTGCCCGGGATCTGAACCGGCGGACCCCGGGCCGCAGCAGCGGAGTGTGCACACTTAACTGCTTGCGCCACCAGGCCAGCCCCAGGACATGTATTTTGAAAACTCGTTAGTACATATTGAGATAGATATATATATATAGATCTATATATATAATCATCCTAGTTACACATCCCAAGTCATCCAAGAACAACCAGAAGCTGGCTGGTACCCAGAGATGTAAGCAAGTCCAGCTGAGATCAGTAGAGTCACCTACCTGACCCATAACTAACTACAGATGTATGAACAAGCCCAGCTAAGATCAGCTACTCTCAGCCCAGATCAGCTGAACCCTGCAAACTCAGGAACTAAATAAATATTTATTATTGTATGCCAGTGAAGTTTTGTGTTTGTTATGCAGTGTTATTGTAGCATTTCCTCCATGACCCTTATAATTTGTCTCAAAAGCATGCATAAAATTCTGTCCCCTTGACATGGAATGAATTGTTCACCATGGCCCAGGAACCAGACTCTTGCTGCCTTATATACATACCCCCGCCATTCAGCATCTAAAAGTAAATTATATTAAACTGTAAGGTAATAATTATGCTACTTTGCAAGCTACTTCATCCTAGCTAATGTGTGCGTTCCAGGCCTTGAAATTTTTGTGCCGGGACTGGGATATTCTCCCCTTATAGATGCTTGCTATTAAGGCCTAGGAGTTTTCTATTTGTGGTTAGGCGCGTTCTGTAGAAGACTTAGCTGAGGCCTATCATAGCCGGGAATAAAAATGATGGTGAATGAAGAAAACAATTTTGATTTTAGGAAAATAATTAATCATAGTTCAAAGACACCTTGTCAAACTGAAAGTTACTATTGTACTTGAAGTACCAAAAGATGGTCTAAATCTTTGAAGACCTGTGGTCTGGGCTAAGGAAGCTAAGAGACTTGTTTTATAACCTGGGTGAATACACAGTCAGCACATTATTAACCATCATTCTTTAAATGAGGAAACTGAAGCCTACTACTTAAGTGGTTTAGTGCAGAATAAGGTTCTGAACAGCAAACTCTTGCCTCCTAATCTAGGGCTCCATCCCCACCATTCCAGGCCAACCCCTCATTCTGTAAAAACAGGATTTGTGAAGATCTCAGTAATCCAATATTCTGTGTGTTGAGAGAAAAATAACAAATAACTCTAAAGTATCTTCCTTGCACGTCTAGGACTTCAAAGCTGCTTTCACAAAATAATTAGTAAGTGTCTTTTACTGAAAAGTGATGCTGAGGAGCGGTTCCATGGCATAGGATCTAACTGACTTGCTGCCCTCTTAATAACAGAGTACAGGATCATGAAAAACAAGAAGGACTCTCACTCAGCTGCAATTAGCCTGGTCTATTTCTCAGGCTTCACTGGGCTTTTCTATTTGCATCTGTCATGCTTGGAAGACACTGGCTTTTCACTCCTCCTACGTAATTCTTCAGTTTAGGATCTGTTTATTTGGTCAGCTGGCTGTTTTCCTGTTTGGCATTAAGTGCAGTCTAATTTAATCAGATTATTTCTGTAAAGAGTCAGACACTACAAGAAAGGATAAGCAAATGGAAAATTGGAATAACGAAAAAATCCCAGTTTAAAAGGAAAAAGAAAAATCTCTTGGGGTAGAGTCAATCTAGTAAACATTGCTAGTAAATGCCAATGGAATACAGAACCATAAAAATAATGATGGTAATATGTATAATGATGGTAATAATTACAACTTACTGAGTGCTTTGGGTGTGGCAGGCACTGTTCTCAGGACTTTTCATGTATTAACCAATTTAATACATGTACATTAATTTGAGAATCTCTAAATTCAAATACCTATGAGGCCCAAGAAACAACATAAACCTGTGAGTTAGGTTTGGTGAAAGGCAATAGAGAAGGGCCAAGACCGTGGCCAACAGGAACTGTATTTCATGTTTAAAACACTCCTATTCAAAAATGTTAACGTGTACCAAGAGTCAAATAAAAGGCTCAACGTAGTCTGCAAGTGACCAGTTCGTGGCTCCTGATTTAGCTGCACTATAAGGAGCAGAAGCATGACAGTAAAGGGTGATTTATGTCCACGGCAGAGAGGATAAGAAAGACAACCCAGAAGAATCCCATTCTCTCAACCACATAAACTCTATAAGAATCAATAAAAAGCCTCAAGTCAATTGAAATAAAAGGCCATTCAAAGGCTAATTATTTTTAGATCAAGTATGTATTTCTTTTCAACCTTGTGGAATGCCACCAGCAGGGAAGAACTGAACTTACATTATGAATTCAATTCCCAGCTTGAGTCACATTAGAAACAAATGCCTATAGTGCAGATGGTGCGTGCAACCATCTCAGATAAGTGGGAGTCCCAGTGAAACCTCCTCCTCCGGAAGTCTTGGGCTGGGATTCTTTAAGACATCCAGAAGTGGTCTCCGAAGATTTATTCTCATGGAGGTCTTGATCTTGTATGGGGCCTTCCTTCAGTTCAGAGTCTCCTCATCTGCACACACCTTTGTCTTAACTCCTTTTAAGACTTACCAAGCACTAGTAATTACCCAACTTGAGCCCTAGCTAAAACCACTCTCTCTTGACTTAGAGCCTGTGTATTTAAAAAACAGGAGACAGGCTGTGTCAGATGTCCTAGAATGAACTCAACCATGTCCCCGGAGAACGCCCTTCTCCTGATCACCTAAAATTAGTTTTGGTTTTCCTTTTTCTTTTTATAAATGTATATTTCAAGAGTTTTTAGCTGTACTAGGGTTTTATCAGGATAATTGGCTTTGATGCTTAGGGAGCGAGTATTTCCTAATTATATAGTCACTCCTTCTAACATGATGTTTATGTCTTCTGCTTAAATTGCTGTGGTTTTAGGTTGGCCATTTACAACTTGATCTGAGAGGAAACTAGACATTTGTTCTCTTGGCCTCATCAGGGTTTTGAGAAGTCTGATTGTCATTCCTGAATCCTCCTCCCAAGGTGAAATTGAAACTATGATGGAATTTCTCAGAGATAGCAAACTGAAACAGGGCCAGGTAAAAAGGTAAATAAATGAATGACTGGGGCCAGATGGGAACTGTGGTGATTGCAGAGGGCGTTCCTTGGTTACAAAGAGCAGCTACCCAATCCTGCCAACTAGATTGCTGCCACGTGTATGCCCAAGGTTGCCACATCTTCTAGATTGCTGCCACGTGTATGCCCAAGGTTGCCACATCTTCTGATTTTTCAAAAGAAGCTAGCAATCTGGATTTTCATGTTAAATCTTCCGGTTTGTCAGTGTTGGCAGCTAAATTAGAAATTTAAAAAACACTGTGCAAGTCAATTTTCAACTTCTGGAATATCTGGGTAATGTATTCCATTGGCCTGTCTTTGGATTTAATAGATAACTACCCAAAGTCTGCCAAGGCCTCTCCACTCAGGGATTGGCCTCCATCCTCTTTGCTGACTGAGTGGACACATAACGACACTGAGCTGGTGTCCTGAATCTTTGACAACGCACTCACCCCTCGGAAGGAGAAAACACTTTACTTATACCTGGGATAAGATTTTAACCCTATCCTAGGCAGCTCCTCTAGAAGGTACTTGCTAAATAATTCAGGATGTCTCCTTATTTTCCCATTTATCCAAGTGTGGTGATCTGACTGTGCTAAACTCAGAGGGTTTGGAATAGAAAACTGATGAACTTAATTGCAAGGTGTTTTTACGGAAATGCTCTTTTTAAGTCTTTTAGACCAGATCCTTCTGCTGATAGATCCCTTTGTTCAAGAGGTCTGCAGAGGTGATTTGCTACTGACTTTTTCTTTGAGATCTTATATGAGTGGCAGTCCATTTAGAGCAATTCTAGGTATAGAAGATTTGAATTCCATTATCTTGGTCTACATTGCAGAAGTTGACTAGTTCTCTCCAAAATCTACATTCACCTTTCCATGGTATCTGCTGTGCCTGGGTGGCAGATGCCCAGACAGGGACGATGTTAGCAAGTCCTCCTCACTATCTTTGCACCCAAGCATGGCCATTTGACCAGTTCTTGCCAATGGAATGTCAGGGCAAGGCTTTTTAGAGGTGAATGGGGGCATCTCTACCATCTCTTTCCCTTTTCCAGCAAGGTCCTAGAGGGCTATGGAGCCACATTATGAAAAGAACTTGGTTCTCTGAGTTACCACGTGGAAACATGCTGTCCACCAACCAGAAACACCCACACTGGACTGTTATATGAAAGAGAAATAAAATTGGAATAAAGCCAATGACATTTTGGTGCTGTTTGTTACAGCAGCTAGTGTTATGCTAGCCAATACATTCTTATGTACGTAATTTGTTTTGCATGATTTACATTAAGATTATAGGAACGCTCAATACACATGTAGATATTATGAGTATTTCTCCTATTTAAGATTCACCTTTATTAGGCAATTTTTATACCACAAAGATGGTCTCTTAACAGTTGCTTGGGACTTATTTAGTTATTCTGGATTTAAAGTAACATTAGAGAATTATCCTAACAGTAAATCTTGAGTACTTTATAGCTATAAGAGAGAAAGAGCTAGTGATATGAAACCCAGGGGCATTATTACTTTCCATCAATCTTTATCTATTTCTCTTCTACAAAAACAATGCAGAGATGAAAAAAAGTCTCCCTTTTCTTCCATTGTTATCACTGGATTAAAGTGTATAAAGAACTTACAGTGTATGACTATAATGAAGTTACTTGTGTAAGGACAGGAATCAGTGATTTCAATTAAGTATTACTGCAAATTGATTTTAAAACATTATTCCTTTTTCTCCTGCTTAGATAACAAGGCAGAGCTAGTCAGCTAAATCTTACTTTCTGCTTCCACCTTCCCATCAGCTAACCATCTCCTGGCATATATAACCCTGCGGCTGCTGCCAAAAACTTGGGTGATTTCTTCAAATCACTCAATCTAGGGAATTAAAAGCCCTTCTGATGAATCATAGGCATCCTTACTTACACAAGGATAAACAACTTTGGGGAAAGCTACTGGTGACAGAAAAGTCTACTAGGTTCTACCAAGCCTGATCTGGTCCTCAGTTGGCCTTGCCAGCCAGAGAGCCATCCTAATCCCAAATCATGGAACATATCCTGATACTTGGAATCCTGGACTAGATGGCCAATGCCATTGATTCATGGTTCATTCTCTACATTTACTCACTTTTGTTGCCTTTACTCCCCCATACATTAATTGATTTCTTCATTCATTTACCCCAAATTTATTGCATGCCCTTCTATGTACCTGGCACTGTGACTAATGCTAGGTATAGACACATGAATGAGACACAGCCCTGGTTTCAAGGAGTCCTCAGACCAGTGGGAGAATGTGAAACATAATAAAGTGATATGCTGAGATAAGCACCAGGGTAAAGTTATAAGCAACATACAATAGTAGCACAAAGGAGGGAATGATCACCTCTCCCTGGTATCACAGAATAGGAATTCCCTAAGACCAGAAGTACTGCACATCATTAAACTCCAGTCCCTTTGCACACTTGTCCAGGTGACTGCCACTTAACTTTATCAAGGGCCCACCCACGTCATTTCCCTCTTACTTTCTGCAGCACATCCAATTATATTCCAAAATAACTAAAAAAGGAAAAATACAATAACTCTGAATTGTTTTTTAAAAACATGACTATTTTGTCTAATTGTATGCTAAGTAGAATAAAACATCCTAAAAGTTGGAGATATCTCTTGATACAGGAGAGATGAGTGACCTAGAAATTATGAAAAACATTATTATGGGCATAATTTTTCATAGTGCTATGTAAAATCCCACCCAGAAAACCTATCAATCTAATCCCTACCTGATTCCTTACATAAATGACCATCTTTCAGTACATGTCATTCAAATAAATACGATAGAATTTTCAACTGTGGATAAGAGATTCCAACCTTGAGTTGTCTGACTTCTTCAGAGGTGGAAAAAACTTCCTCTGCTTAACTCTTTCAATTAGAATTAGATTGAAAATGTTTCTCAAGGCCTCTTAACAACATTTTCTTTATATGAAGAATATAACATCTTTCTTTTGGTAATAATGGTAAAACACAAAGACAATTAGGGCAGGGGCAAGCAAAGTGTGTGAGGTTACAGAGAGACATCAGCATCCCCTGGGATCTTGTTAGAAATGCAAGTTCTCAGGCCCACAACAAACTTAATGAATCAGAAATTCTGGGGGTGGGGGCTCAGTTATCTGTGTATTATTAAACCCTCTGGCTGATTCTGATGAATCCCAAAGTTTGAGAACCACTGATTCAGAATTTAGAAGCTTTGCAGGTGATTCTTATATACCTGGATTGTTGAGAATCATTCATATATTTAATGATTAAGTCTTACCAAGAAAGTAGTGTCAGATCTGGAAAATATTTTGTAAACCTAAATGTACTTGACTAATGTACTTGACTATTGTCAAGTACATATATCAGATACAAGGTGCTGGGTTTAATGCCATCGAAATTTGAATTGGTGAGGCTGTAGCGTTCTAACCAATTTGAAAGCTGACTATAGCAGTGATTGTCATTGCCCAGCCTAGAACCCTTTGGACTAACCATTGCAATACAGACTGCCCTATTTCCAACTGCCTGCTTTCTTTGATGGAGAGCACAGCTGGCTGGAAGTGCCTCCCAGTAGCTGACATATATTTACCCAGCTTCCTTACCCTTTGGATAGAATAACTCTGAGGTGCATATTCTTTATAGCCTCCCAGAGTTCCCTAGTAGGATTGAGCACCAGTTGCCCACGGTTGTAACTTGCTTGATAACAAACACACATTTTATTGGCTGCTTTCTCTTTCCTGCCTCACTTCCCTACCCCCTACTAATTCCTGGGAGCACTTCTCAGAAACACTACCTCTACTCAAATCCTTGTCTCAAGGTTAGCTTCTGGGGGAACCCAAACTAAGACATTAATTTAGTTTGAGTTTATTAGCTGGTATGTATTAGGTGTAGAAATTGTAGGGGTTTTCCTACAGTTTTTGGATTAATGTGCCCTAGTGTCTAATGCACATTGATACTATTTGACTTGCTTATAAACTACTTGAGATGAAGAGCTACTATAAATCATGCAATGCCTATATTTAGATTGGAAAATATCAATGCCTTTCTGAATCGATACAGATCTAACTGGCCTCGAAGCAGATTAAATTCAAGCAGGAATCCAAGTAAATTTGAATTTGGATATCTTTTGATCCCTACTGTATAGACCTTAACCGCAGTGGTCATATATAATGTAATAGAAGTCTAAACTGCTGTGAATTATTTCCACGGAGAAGAGAAATTGATGTTCAGGGGAAAAGATAGTCTGTGGCTGAGATGTGCCCAGCATAGTGATGGTGCACATTTATTTCTCTCTTCATCCGGCAGCATATGGAATAGACGGATAAACTCACATGCCAATTGGTTCTGGTGTTTTTGTTACACAACATTTCAAGTGAAAGAAAGGCTGTCAAGAAAAATTATGCTGAACATTGAGATGAATAAATAACATATGATATCGTGAGCATATTCAAAAGCAGTTTATCCCATCAAAAGAAGATCAAATGTGTTCCACAAGAGGAAATATGTTACTGCACTGGGTTTAATAGCAGAAATATAATGAGATCTTTAAGAAAATGGCTTTTGCATTAAAATAATAATTGAATAACAATACCAGAGGTATAATGTATGTTTAAAGGAAAAGGCTTCTGCTTTAAAATAAATATCTAATATCTAACTGTCAAAATGTATATTTTCAATGTTTTTCTGAAGATCAAAAGTTAATTGACATTTTTTCTCTTTAGCCTGCCTTTTAACCAAATACTCTGTCTTAAAGAAAACGACCCACATCAGCACTTAATGCATTATCCTTCGTTTACATCTCAAACAAACATAGTAAGTACATGATTCTTTACTAACACTTCCTGTGCCTTGATCACACATCATTAATACAAACACACAAATTAAACTTGTTTGCTTTAAGTATGTTTGCATTTCATACTTGGGAGCCACATGCTACCAACATTTTCAAGTAGAAATGCCACTAATCAAGGCATGAAACTTGTTTTAAAATATAGTCTTTTGGATTAGAATATCAGAAAGAAAATTGGTGATTTGGCTTTCGTTCCCCTTTACTCATCCATAAATTTCTACTCACCTACTCCTCTAAAATGTTTATTTTTATGTCTAATACTTATTTAATAAATCAGTAACCAACTTCTTTGGAAAACACATAACAGAATAAGATCGCAAATTTTGTCTGTCAAGTCAAACACCATGATGGTAGGGACTCTTCCAAGAAAGTCGTGTCTACCATGAGATCAAAACAAAGAGTTGAAAGTCAAGGAACTGGTTGGAATTATTTGGTTTCTAATTGAACTTGAAAATTAATTAATGGTTATCAGCATATGAACTCTTTCTGTGAGTTCTCCTAAGACGTGAGGAAAATCATGTTCAAGAAACAAATGGGAATGCACTGATAATATACTAATTTCTCAAAGAGAATAGGCCTTAAGACGCTTTTCCTGAATCACCGGCTTGAGTCCCTGTGGGGGTATGTGGATTACTTCAATTAATCATTGAATTGACTAATCAATATTTATTGAGCATCTACTAATGTAAATGATTGGCTCTGTGGTAGCTGGCTTGGGAAATCCTGAATACTATAGAACAATTGTTTCTTAAGGGTTAGAAATTTAAAATGTAATTGGTGAGCCAAGGCAAAGTTAGATAATAACATGAGCTGGTCATACAAGATGAATTGCCAAATCAGTAAGTTTTATTGATTCAGGAATTGTGAATCACTGCAGGGAGACTTGCCTCTGAGTTAATCCATGAAACCAAACTCTCCAGTTACCACATATGAAAACAAACTAATGGCCACTGTCTTAAGCACAAAGGTTTTCTTCCACTGGGCCCTTAGTAACTATTCTGTAATAGTTGTCAAATAGCAAGACTGTTACTACGAATATTTATTGAGCATGTATTATATGCTGGGCACTAGGGTAAGTGACTGGCATGGATTATCTGCATGGATTACTACTTTGAATTCTTACATTATTCTAAGAGGTAAACACTATCATCATTTAATGGCTAAGTGACACAGCTAGTCACAGAGCTGGTAAATAATGAAGTCAGAATTCAAACTCAGTTATTCTTACACCACAGTCTCCAATTATGTGTAATAATCTCCTTTCCTAGCAAGCATATTGAAAGAAGCCCACATATTTGTATTTGCTCAATGACTCCCTAGAAGAGAAAGTTGGTGGAAGCTTTTATATAGAATAAAGGAAGAACGAAGGCAAAATTGATATATATTATGGTAGGTGGAGTAGAGAACAGGAGATTACGTTCTTTTTTTCCTTCCCTCTCCTATTCCCACCATGTTATCCAGGTCTTACCACATTCAAGTAGATATTTATTCAGGTGAATAATCCATAACCTTTGAAAATATTTTACTTTGTCTAATAGACTTCAACTTAGAGTCTACCCTGGATAAAAGACTTCGGCAAGAAATATCCAACCGACACTTCAGAACTAGGATGGGATTCTGGAAATGTCCAGAGAGATTTAAAAAAAAACAAAACAGTGTTCTTGAATTAACAGAAGATTGAGGTAAAAATTCCAAAGGTTGTCAAAAGCCAGAGTGCCATCTTTAGAAGGAAAAGTTCTCCAACTCAACTATGTGAGATAAAATCACTTTATAAGCCTTGCTACTCAAAGTGTGGTCCTAGGACCAGCAGTATCACCTCAGGCTCACCCCATACCCACTGAATCAGAATTTGCATTTTTAACAAGATCGCCAGGTAATTCATATGCACATTAAAGTTTGAGAAGCATGGGTTTAAAGATATTTGTTATGATTTTCTTAATGTGGATGTGAAGGGTTAAGCTGAAAAAATTTAGGCTGTGCTATTTTGAAATATTTTCTATTTGCAGCAGATGTTATTTATAAGAAAGTTCCAGATTTGGTGTTTCTTTCAGATGAGTTAAAGTTATTGAGCCAATCAAAAATGAGCTCACTCTTCCTAAGTGTTGGCCTTAGAAGTGGATGAACCAATTAGGAATAGGGAGGGGTATCTTACCAGATACAGGTTGTGTTATGGAGTTATAGTAATCAAGACATTGATGCAGACACAAGGATAGACAAATTAACCAATGGAATAGAATAGGTAGCCCAGAAACTGGCTCTTGCACGTATGGAACTTTGATATATGAACATGGTGGCATGGCAGATCAGTGGGAAAAGAGGAATTATTTAGATCAAGCCTTACAAGATGGTTATCTGTATAAATAAATATCAAATTATATCCTCAAAGATAAACCCCAGATAGACTGAAGATTTAAATACCAAAACCCAAACTTTGAAACTTTTAGAAGACAATGTAAATAAATATATTTCAGACCTTGGGGTACTTAAGGATTGCTTAAACAAGCCCCAATAGCTAACAATAAATATTAAAACAGATATTAAATACTTAAAATTGAGATATCTGTTAATCAAATGACCCCTTCAAAAAAGTGAGAAGCAAGTTATGAACTGGGCAAAGATGTTCACAACACACACATCTGACAAAAGCATAGTATCAAGAAAATATAAACAATTGCTATAAGGCAAAAGACAAAAAAAGCCCCTCAATTTAAAAAATGAGCAACAGATACAAACAGGCATTTTACTTAAGAAACACATGTGGCTGGCCAACACCAAAGCAACAACAAAGAAAAAAAATGAAAGGATGATCATTCTCTTCATTGCTCAGGGAAAGGCAAACAAAGACAATGCAATACCATTTTATACCTATCTTAATGGGAAATATTACAAAGTCTTACTTGAATATCAACTGTTAGCAAGTTTCTGGATCAACAAGATCTCTCATATACAGCTGGGGGAAGTGTGAAGTGCGACAGTTACTTTGGAAGACAATGTAGCATCATCTTATAAAACTGAAGATTCATATTCCCTATGACATAGCAGTTCCACACTTAGGTATACAACCAAGAAAAACTCTTGAACAGAGTTTGTATACTAGGGGATATGTGCAGGAATATTCATAGCAGATCTTCTTATAATAGTAATAAATTGAAAATCACTAAAATGCCCATCAACAAGAGAGTGGATAAACTGTAGTATATTCATGGAATAGAATGTTAGAAGTCAAAGCAAACTAAAGCCACATCCAACAATATAGATAAATCATATATAGATATAATTAATTTTGTTTAATATATTTTTATTAGTATACATAGGGAAAAGCATATATATCATAAGTGTGATAGATTGATTTAAAAAAGGATCACACTTTTTCACTCCTTACTCGTGACTTTTTTTTTTGTCAATAGAATGTGGCAAAAGTGAAAACATCCATCATGCTGTGTGCCACTGTGGAATGTCCATTCTCTTTGCTGTATAGTATTCAACTGTGTGAATATATTACATTCTATTTGTTGATGTAACGTTTGATGGACATTGGGCTAGTTCTAGTTCAGGGCTGTTATAAATAGTGCAGCTATGAACATGCTAGTATGTGTCTTTTGATGAAGGTATAGGCACATTTCTGTTGGGTTTAGCAATATATTTTTAAGTGAAAAACATAGGTTCCAAAAGATTATATAAAGTATAATACTTCATTATGATACTTTTACATATATTATCACACTTCAGTATGATACTTTTAACTTCATATGATGCTACTTTATGAAGTTAAAAACAACTAAAACCAAAACCAAAATATGTATTATGGGAATACATATACATATGATATAGATATACATGTGCACGTATATGTACTTTTGCATATGTATGGATATATACATAGGTGTATATATATGTATAATGCACTTGTATGTTTACACCTATGTAAATATAAAAGTAAAAGAATTATACATACAAGATACAGATTGATGACCACCTTGGAGAACAGAGGTGGGGAGAGAGAGGCAGGGGTACCAGAGGGGGGAGAAATCAGTGTTCCAGTTTTTGTGTTGTGCAATTATTTCATGGGTATTTATTATATTATTAATAGATCAATATGGTCTTGCATGGACCAATGAGAATGGTGTGTCATGAACTATGGATTATTATTTATCCAATTCTGTACACCTAATGTCTATTAAAAAGTATATAGGGCTACCTAAATAAAGTAGGTGGTTAGAACTGAAGGGTCCTAGAAAGTCACCAATCCATGTGGCAATTTTGTATTTGACAAGACCAAAGACCACAAAGTTTAAGTGACTTGGCCAAAGTCATTCAGATATTTTCATGACATAAATCAGTGTGAAAAAGTACATTTTATTTATTTATTTTTTTTGTGAGGAAGATCAGCACTGGGCTAACATCTGATGTCAATCCTCCTCTTCTTGCTGAGGAAGATTGGCCCTGAGCTAACATCCGTGCCCATCTTCCTCTACTTTCTATGGGATGCCGCCACAGCATGGCTCTGCAAGCAGTGCGTTGGTGCGCGCCCAGGATCCCAACCGGCAGACCCCGGGCCGCCGCAGCGGAGCACGCGCACTGAACCGCTCGTGCCACCAGGCAGGCCCCAAAAAAGTACATTTTAAAGGCAGTTTTTTTCCTCTATGGTTTATGTTTGGTATGAATTCTGTTTCCTTACAAATGTCAGTTCTGATGTTGAAAACGTTGCCATCCATCATAGTCTAGGATCATAGGTCTCAATTGCTTCTTAAAATAAAATGATCCTACTTTCTCCCATTTCAAGAGTATTCTTTCTTCAGATAAATTTTCTAAACTTTCCTATTGAACTTGCTGGAATGCGGAATGGGGAAATTAGAGAGGTGGGTTGTTTTGTTGTGTTCTGTTTTGCCAGTAATGTCACTGACTGCAGCACATTTCTTACAGTTCTTAGAAGTTGGAGGGAATCCTGGGCTGGGGAGCGCTGGTGATTTGGAATAAGTTCTGTTGCAGCTGGGTGAACTTGGCCTTCATAGACTTCCTTCTCAAGTTTAAAACAAGAGGGGGATTTGGCCACAGAGTGACAACGGAAATACTGGCATCGTTTTCCCATTTCGTATTGCTTCACTGAGAGCACAACTCAAAACATACTCTGGCCTTCATTTCTCCTATGAGACAATCCCCTGGAATTGGGGGGGGGGGGCGGACCACTCCCCTCCCTATTTCTAAATGTCTGAATGTTTCTCCCTTCCAATCACAGGCTCAAAATGTCAATAGGGAAAGATTTCCAGATCAAGTCTACATTTTGCTCACGTCCCCGTATTAATCAGACGTTTCTGCGACTTCCACAACAGAGAGAAATTCTAAATTCACTGTGCACACATCGTTTAAAATTTCCCCTCTCCCTGTTATTTAAACTTTTCCTACATATCAATTAGTTTGAAATAATAAGTCTTTAGGCTATCCATTAATTGCTGCACTGTAGACATGATCTGTATTTAAAATTACGCAGGGAAAATTAAGCTGCAGCACGAAGGAGTCTTGGCTAACACTGAAGGCTCCTTAGCCCTTCGGAGAAGAGAAAGGAGATAATGGGGACAGGAATACACAGGGGGCTCCTCTCGGAGTTTGTCATTCGCCAGCTTGAGATGTGAAAACACTGCTCCAGCGGTAGGCTCTTCTTCCTCGCTTTTCAGTTTTCATTTTGAATTCTTACTGTATTTGGTCATGCCGAGGCAGAAGAAAACGGTTGTCAGTCGAATGTCCTTTTCTAGTAGAAATTTATTATAAATAGTCTAAAGGCAACTCGGCTTCATAATGAATTTCCCTACCCCTCCTCCGCCCCGCAAAAAAAAGAAAGAAAGAAAGAAAGAAAGAAAGAAAGAAAAAAACCCCAACACAAAGTTTGCGGCAGGTGAAGGGATGGAGGGGCAGAGGGGAGACAGAGAGGAGAGGCATCCCAGCTGGCAGCCTTATCCACCAGTGCTTTGATTTTAGTAAATATCATTGTTTTACTTAAGAAATATTACTCGTAAGGAAGACGAGGTGGCAGGACTCCCTGCTGCTTGCTCAGAACCCCTGGGGTGCTGGGGGTTCGTAAGCTTCCCTCCCTCCCTAATTAAGGCTTTAGGCTGTGCTGAGAAATCCTTCTAAGATCTGTCGGACCCAGTCCCACCCTCCTGAGTGGTAGTTTCAACAACTGAGGACCGTGGAATCGATTTTTAAAAACTGGAAGGAGAAAGGAAAGACGGAAAGTTAGACAGTGACTCATGGGTGACATTTTTCACACCTTCCCTACCCAGGAAAATTTTAGTTTATGGATGTTTATTTTGCTTTCGCGTGCTCTTCCCCTTTTCTCTCTGGCTTCTTGTTTTTGCCTCACCATGATTAATCATTCTGACTTCAGGTCCCGCAAAGCCAAGTACTGCGGAGGCGTGCTTGCCCCCTAGTGGTGAAACGGTCCGTTAACGTAATGGAAACACTTGACGACGAGTAAATGCTTTTAGAGCTTGGGGGAAGAATTTTCTTTGTAGAATAACGCTCTAGCCAAGCACACACAGTCATACAAAATGTTTCAGCACAGGAGATGGCTGAAGGGGCAGAAAGCATCCCATTCTGGGTGTCATTGTTTAGGAGATTCCCACAGAAGTAAGAGACTCTTTCTAGGGAAAGTTTTCTTTTCCTTGCTTGTATTGAATTTATATTTTGGAGGCAGTTATCCTTAAGTTTCTACATTTTTCTCGGCAGTACAAGTGTTCATAGCAGTACTATGTATAATAGTCATAAGCTGGAAACAACTCAAGTATCCATCAACAGTGGAACGGAGAAATAAATAGTGATGTATTCAAAAACTGTACAACAATGAAAAAAACTCAACTATGGGTCCATACAACAAATAAAGGAAGCCAGGTGCAGAAATCTACAGACTGTACGATTCTGTTAACATAAAGTTCCAAAACTTCTAGAAAAACTAATCTCTGTATTGACTGACGTTAGAACGGTGGTTACTTCAGGAATGGAGGTGGTTGATTGGACGGTTGAGGGAAGCTTCTGGGTTGCTGATAACGACGTTCTGTAACTTAATGTAAGTGGTACATACATAACCTTCATAACCTTTAAAAAAATTTGTCAAGCTGTGCACTTATGACTTAGGCATTTAATTTTTTCTCCCAGGCTTTTACCTATGGACTAATAATCTACTTTATTCCTTATATGCCCATCATTCCTTTGATAAATGCTTTTTTTTCTGGATAAGCCACTTTTCAGAAACTTCAATATATATACGCGTTTTCGTATCGTCTTTAAGTTCATGCAGCTGGTAGAGGTTGTTACTGGGGATGCTTCCACTCACCAGCTGGGTGACGCTTACCTTCCGTCCCTGGCCTCGTCTCCCCATTGGTCATATGGACTGTTGCACTGTAAATGACACTGTAGCTTGTGGCTACCACCAGGGGCAGCGACAAGATCAGTGATCGCTTCCAGTACACCGGGGGCTGGCCAAGGGCCCTTTGGATGTGATCATGTTGGTGTACTGAGCTTCCATTGCCTGTGGTATCTAGCACTGGAGGCGTAGAAGTGGCAGGTGAAGAGTGTAGAAAACAATAAGTGTTACATCGAGGGGAAAGAGTGAAGGAAATCAGAGAGCAAACAATGCTGTTGGAGGTTTGTGGTGACTTCTGGCACTTTCCAATCTTAGGCTGTAGAAGTGACCCTTCTCACACTTAACCAATCAATCTCAGAAAAAGGAAGTGCCTCTTTACTCACAGTTTGTTCTTTGCCTGGGACTGACCCTCTGCTGATATGACTTCTGAGGGCAAGGAAAAGGTGAGGAGAGCGGATTTCCGGGACCACAGGTCCATCCTGAGGACACTAAGAACACTAGGACGCAGCCAGCCGGGGTCCTGCGTGTGTGAGGATCTCCTCCACTTCTGGGACAGGGCCCTGATGTCAGCTCCAGAGCAGAGGGAACGAGGTAACTGAACAAAGTGGGTAGAGCAGCTGTTCTCACTTCTCGGGAGAGAGCCCAAGGCCGGCATTAGACGCTCGCTTGGTTAGAGGGAGTTGGGTTTCCTCGGCTCTGTCCTGGAAGATGGCTTTGTTGCTGATGAAGAGGAACACTCTGTGATGGGGCGATTTGCTCAAGTTCTTCAATTAGGGGTTAGAAAAACAACCGACTATTCTTTGGAGCCCTAAGGAGAAGATATTCACTAATGTCAGTAGCTACAGTTTAGAAATGACACTTAGTAATCCCAGATGTGGCTGAAATGACAGAATAATTAAGAGGCAGAGAAGAAGCACAAACTGGGAAAAAGGGAAAAGGAAATGGAAGCACAGGGCTGATGGCTTCTGATGGATAGCAGCATCTGTGGTGACCATGGCAGACATCACTAATCAATCCTGGCAGTCTTTCTGGGTGAGCCCAGATAGCCTTGGAATCCTTATCAACACGAAGTCCCAGACATCTGCCACCACATGTTGGAGTTGGCATGCAAAAAGCAAACCATGCCATCAGAATAAGGCACTTGGGGACTCCAAGTGGGCACTCAGGGTTATTTTGCAAACCAGTATAGATCCCCACGCAATGATTATCTCTGAGGCTAGTGTGGCTTGCTTTATATAAGCAAATACACACATTATAAATTACAAGGGGCCTTGAACAATAGGAAGTTTGCAGTTAAATGCAAATGCTAGAGGAGAAAGAGAGGTATTAAGAGTGAAAAGCAGTGGTGGTGGTCGTGATGGTATGTGGCTGTAAGGCAATAATGAGTGATGGTGATTGTGGTTAAAAGGAGTATATTTACCCATCTAAAGTGGGAACCCACTCCTCAGATCCAGCTAATTACTGTCAAGTGGGAACATTGACCCAATGCTGCTAGGTCTTCCAATATTTCAAAAACAGTCAGGAAACAATTTTAAATGGGAAATCTCCTGATTTTTAAACGTTGGAAACCAATTCTAAAAGGAAATAAAAGAATAGTGAGGAAAAAGCACTATAACAATGTGCGAGTCAAATAAATTGTGCCTGCTGCTTATTGCAGCCTGGTTGCCAGTGTGCAACCCCCAGCTTATGGATTTTGCTTGGAATAGCATTGTCAGAGATGGGCTCCTGGAATAGGCTGGGGAATTTATTCCTATATCTTCAGATATTTAGGATGAGTATCACCAATCAACTGCCCTGGGAAGTTTAGCCTTTTATCTTTTTCTGACCAAGTAAAGGGAGTCCAGTCTGGTTTCTCAGGAACGTTTGCCTCTGGAAGATCCTGTACATCCATGATTCGTGAGCACTATCAGTACAACTACAGCCCCTTAAATGCCGAGCACATTTCCTGGCTCTGTAAGCATAAGTAGAAAAGGTTGTGCCCATGGGTATTTTTGAGTGGCTTGCTAGAGGGTGTGCTCTGGCTGTGACAAATGTTAACATTCACAGTGTCATCTCCTTTAGACTCAAGGAAAAGAAACTCTGCTAGAAGTCACCCAGCTCTCAATTGACAACTGAGGCATATTGACACACATGTGTTTTAAAGAGGCAGTGCAGGATAGTGGTTTAGAGAATATGAGTTCTAGAGCCAGGTGCCTTGATTCACATCTCAACTCTGCCAGTGGAGAGTTGCATGAACTTGGGCCAGTGGCCAGTCTCTGTGACTCAGTTTCCTTGCATAACATGAGGATGGTGGAGTCAGCCTCACAAACACTGAGGGAGATTACAGGAGACAGCTCAGTGCTTGGGTACCTGGCAAGAACTCAATCAAATAAGCTCTCATCATCTCAAAATCCTGAAGCCAGGGCAGGATTTACTTTCTGGGGGAAAACCCAGAGGGAAGCAGTGCCCACTTGAGTTTTTGGCTTCTCTTTTATTTCTAAGACCACAGATGACAATAGCATTCCAGCTGAAAGAGCTCCCAGAAACAGAGGGTGCAGCCAGCCTAAATTTCTCTCTAATTTTCTCGAAGCCTGCCATCATTTTCTCCTGGGATGAACTGTTTGGAGATTCTAAGCATTTGGTTTCCAAGCCCCCAAAACATGATCCATCTGCAAAAGCATGACAAATTCCTGGGTTGACATTCCAAGTGTGGCTTCCAGGATCTGACTAGTACTGAGAACTGTTAGGCAGAAGAGAGAAAAAAGGGAAAGCTATTCTTCTTTAGCTCTGATTCTCTTGCAGAGTTTGTTTTTCCCAGTGTACCCTGTGGACCATCTGCTTCAGAATTACCTGAGGGGGACCACGTGAATGAGACTCTCAGGTGCATCCCAGACCCCCACGAGACCACCCTTAGATCCGGGCAAAGGGGCCCTTTCCTTGGGCCTTTATGCCCCCTTCTGGCCCTCTTTCATGCATGCACTCCTCACAGGGCAAGCTTATCTGGAGACATGGCCTCCTCAATGCTGGGTAGCCAGGCGGGGTATCATAAGAAATATATGGGTCTTTGTCTCCAGTTCTTGGTACAGAGCTTCTAAAACTTTTGGAATTTCCTGAGTGATAGAAGTGCCTTTACACCTGAGTTTATGCTAACAAGGTGACTTAGCTGGGGCCCCTAGATAGCCTCAGGATGGGGCTGATCACCAGAAGGACCAAGTGATTAGAGGGTTAGAGCTTTCAGCCCCCAGTACCAACCTCCAGGGAAGGGCGGGGGTAGCTGGAGATTGGGTTATAAAAATTCTTGAACAACAGTGTTCAGAGAGTTTCCAGGTTGGAGAACGCATCCATATGCTGGGAGGGTGGCACACCCCAACTCTTGGGGATGGCCTGAGACTTTCGACCTGCATCTCAAGTGGAGGCAGACTTGTGGAACTGACCCCTTAAGCTGTGGGGTCTGTGCTAACTCTGGGTGATTAGTGTCAGAACTGAATTGAATTGTACGACACCCAGCTGATCTCAGAAAATTGGTTGGTGTCAGAAAACACCCTGCTGGGATACCAGAATTCCCCTCCCAGCTGGCCCCAAGCTCCCTTTCCAGGCCCTCACAGTCTGGTCAATTCCCCTGCAAGCAGACCTTGCAATCATTCTGCATACACCTAAATCTAAGGGGTCACCAAGGGGTGGACGTTTGAAGGGGAGTAAGGACAGATCTTGGACGTATGTGCTGGGGTGTCCACTCCTATGCACAGAAGATCCTTCACGGTACAAGAAAGAACAGGGGTGGGGTGGGGGGTGGAAAGAGAAGGGGGAAAGCTATGGGCTGGGGGTTTCCTTTTGCCTCTCAGGTCCTGTAAATATTAGGAAGTGGGTGGTCCTGACCTTCTGAATTAGAATCTCTGAGGATGGTCGCTGAGAATCTTGCTGGAGTGGTCACTAAATTGATTTAAATAAAATTGATCAACCTTGGCTGCACATTAGAATCACCTGAGAGCTCTTAAAATGCCCAGGCCTCACCCTAAATCAATGACATGAGGATCTTTGGAGGTAAGACCCAGGCATCAGTAGTTCTCAAAGGTCCCCAGGTCATTCCAATATTTAGCCAAGTTTGCAAGCCCTGGAGATTAGGAATGCAGGTGAAGAAGTGCGATGGATTGTGGGCAAGGGGTCAGTGTGATGGAGGTGGGGCTTATAGCAGAGGGTAAATCATGGCCTTCCGAAAGTAACAGCCTCCACTCCTCTTCAGCTGACTATTGCCATGCATGGAAGAAGGCCCGCTCTGGAGAGCTCTTCTCAGTTTTCAAGGGAAACTTCTGATGTTTGTGTGGAATTTCACATTTTATAAATGTGAGTAGCTAATTCCACACTGTGTGGATCAACACCATCCAGCCAGGTAAACAGCTACTATCATGATTTGGTGTTTGGGCTGCTAGTTTAGGCTGCTAGGAATTAGAAGCTTCCTACTCAGTGTGGTCCATGGACCAGCAGCCTCAGCAGCACCTGAGATCTTGTTATAAAGTTGGACTATAAAGGTGTACTTGTTGGGCCAGCCCGGTGGCGTAGTGGTTAAGTTCGCGCGATCCGATTTGGCGGCCCAAGGTTCACGGATTTGAATCCTGGGTGCAGATGGACACATAGCTCATCAGGCTGTGCTGTGGCGGCATCTCACATACAAAATAGAGAAAGATTGACACAGATGTTAGCTCAGAGCCAATGTTCCTGACCAAAAAAAACAATAATAGTAATAAAAAAAATAAAGGTGGACTTGTTATAAAGTCCACCCAGACCTCTTCAATTAGAACCTGCATTTCAACAGGATCCCCACGTGATTTGCATGCACATTAAAGTTTGAGAATCACTGATTAGCACGTTATACCAGTATGGTGCTCTCAAAATCCAAACCATAGGTGTGATTTCTTTGCGTGCTACCAGTTTTGTGGAGTTGCATGATTATGGAGTTACATATCCCCTGATGTGTGTCTTCAATAATCAATGTGTCCCCCACAGGGAGAGCTGGCATCTAGTGTACCTACCACTCTGCTCTGTCCCCACCATTGAAACCAAGATTCGTGGCCTGTCGGTCATTTTCTCCTACCTTTCTGAAAGGTGAAATAGAAGAGAAGCTCTTTTTCATCTTCTTAAAAATTTAATATTTAATTTAATCGTCCTTCCCTCTCTACACTGTCCACTGAGGCCCTGAGAAAGACTCATTTTAAATGTCACGTCCCCTGAGCGCAACATGTTCACAGCTTTGCTTTCTCTCAGCATTCTTCCTTCCCTCAGCACTTCTGTTACCTTGATTATGCTCTTATCATTATGATTCAACTTAACTGATGAAAAGCAGGCTTTTAAAAAGCCTGGCATAATGGAAAGAGAATTGACTTGGAGGGAAGTTTAGCAAATTACAATTTCAAAGCAAACTTCTTTTTATCTGGGCAACAAATGCAATTAAGTTCATTAGAGAGAAATCAGTCTTGCAGGGGGTTTCAGCAATTTTAAAAAATCACTTTAGACTAATAAACCAAACTTTTAGCCTTCTGGATTGTCTCTCTATTATTGCCTGTTTTCTATTTTGCTGATTTCTGCTCTCATTTTTAGTATTTACTTCCTTCTACTTTCCCTGGGTTTAATATGCTGTTTCCTTTCTAGTTTCTTGAGATGTAAGCTTAGAGCACTGAGTTTCATCCTTTCTTTTTTTCTAATACATGTGTTTAAAACTATGCATTTGCTTCCAAACACTGCATAAGCTTCATCTCATAAATTTCAGTATGTTGTATTTTCATTATTGTTCAGTTCAAAATGTGTTCTCGTTTTAATTTTGATTTCTTCTTTGACCCCTGAGTTATTTAGAAGTGTGTTGATTATTTTCCAAATATTTGGGGATTTTCTAGTTATGTTTCTGTTATTGATTTCTAGCTTAATTCCACTATGGTCAAAGAATATACTCTACATGATTTCAATAATTTGAGGTTTTGAGACTTGCTTTAAGACCTAGCACACAGTCTATGTTGGTAAATTTTCAATGTGTGCTTAAAAGAATATATATTGTACCATTGTTGGATGTAATGTATTAAGTGTTCAAATTCAATTTGAACACTTTGAGTAACGCTGCATTAACGCTGGTTAATTGTGTTACTCAAATCCTCTACATCCTTATTGATTTTTTCCTGCTTGTTCTGTTAGTAATAGAGAGGAGTATGTTAAAATCTCCATCTATGATTTTGGATTTGTCTTATTTGTCTAATTCTCCATGCAATCATCAACCAAAAGAAACCTAGTGTAGTTGTTTTAATGTCAGATAAAGTAGCTTTAAGGCAGCCGTGTCCAATAGAACTTTCTGAGATAATGAAAATATTCTTTGTATTATCCCCTAGTGTAGCCACTAGCCACGTGGCTAGTGAGCACTTGAAATGTGACTAGTGCAACTGAGGAACTGAATTTTTAAATTTGTTTATCTTTGATTAATTTAAATAGCCACACATGGCTAGTGGCTACTGTATTGGACAGCATTATTTTAAGGCAATAAAAATTAAAGGGGGACATTTCATACTGATAAAAGGATCAGTTTTTCAGGGAAACACAATACTAAATATGTTTACACCCAATAATTATACCTTCAAACTCCGTAAAGCAAAAAGTGATGGATCTAATATGCTTAGATATGTGCAAAGAGATAATGCCTACAACACGGGCACTTCCATTATCTTTCCTACCTTCAAAATACTAGAACTTTCTAGTCAGTAAAAGAACTCATGATCTATTTTCTTTGGAAGAAAAAACTGATGTAGTGCCCCAAACCTGTAGCCTCCAAGGAGGCATGTATATGCTTGAGGATACCTAGAGAAATAATCCATTGCAATACGGGAAAAAAGTACTAGAACTTCCACTTGCAAGAAAATTTAGCTTCACTTATACTTATCATAAAATTTGACCCTGGTGCCATATCAGTGTTTGACAAACAGTTATGAGTGCCACATGGTGCTAAAGACCTTCTGAGGAAAGAGGAGGGTCCCACATCTTTGAGGTTGGAAAGCGGTGCCCTTGCTTATACATTCATTTTCGGCTTCCTGCAACGTGTTCAGGTCACATGTGGCCAGGTTAAGTGGATTTAACTAAACAAACTCTCACCAAATGGACTAAACCTCTGCAAAGAAATGGAGATGGACCATATTAGTGATGATGCAAGCCATAAAAAAAAAAGAAACTGGCAGAATTGGCATTTCCCCCTTTCCCACATTGAGGTAAAAACGATCAGATATCACAGGAGAATCAGTTTAAAAAATAATATTATTAAGAAGACTCTTTGAAATATGGATTTACTTTCTCTGTAGCTAACAACAAACCTTGCCTTAGTGTATAGCATGTTAATGAAAGTGTGAAGCCATCATGATTAGCAGAGCACTTAAAAATTAAGCATCCATCGTAAAGTAAAATTAAGCATCCATCATAAAGTCAAACTTTTACAGTTGGGGATGGGATTGAATAAAAGCGATGTCATGATGCAATAACCACAGCAAATGGAGAGGGGTGAGTCAGTTTTCAGGGGCGTGAAATCAAAAAGTTTGGATGCAACTACCATACATGATTGACCTCAATCGTGTTCCAGTGGGAAAGTAAAAGTCACTAGGTTGCCAATGTCTAACTTTAGGGAATTTTCACAAAATCAAAATTTCCAAAGCCAGGAGGTCCTAACTTTGAAATACTGCCTTACAGAGGTTCGTGTATTTATAGTGTAGAAGTTCCTCAAAATGTCTGTCTAGATGATGCTAATAGGTCATGATTTATTCACAACTTGGTAAAATACAAAAGGGAAAATACAAAATGAAATATTGTCATTCTCCAAGTTCAAATACTCATAGTTTCATCTCAGTAAATTTTCTCAGTAAACGTTTTCTGATATTTTAAAAAATTAATGTGCAAGTTAACATCAAATAAAGAACATATATCAGAATTTATGATTTCTTCTCTTTCATAGTTTGGCCTGTTGTTATTCTGAAATCATTTCACTCTCAAGTTCATGAATTAAACCTGTTAGGTTCTGAATCCACATAATCTTTTTAATTCAATATGAAATAATATAAAACACTGCAGTAGAAGATTTCGCATTGCCACAAAGCACTTTGTGTGATTCAAAACCACACTTCTGAATAAATTGTAAGGCTAAAAATGGTCAAAACCAGTAGTCATTAGCAAGAAATGATAACAATAAATAGCTCTGACTGTTTATTTGATATAAGGTTGACAAAGAACACCACAATTTATCCAAGTATTAAAAATCTATTTAAAAAATATCATCATTCCCTTTCTGTGTAAGCATTTTTACTGGCTGTGCATGAGTAAGCTGGCCCTGACCATTCTCTGCAGGCCTTCAGAATATTGTAAAGAATGGCATTTGCAGTGGTCAAATTTCATTCTATTTTACATTGATGTCATCATTTCCTTGTTTTATCTCAATTTTATTACAGTTTGCAACAGCAGCCACATAAGCCAAGATGCTTTCAAAACTACAGACATGCGGTATTAATTCTAACCATGATAGAGGTTAGACAACGCTATTGTCTTATTTACATTTACTCCTTTGTTACTCCAAAACAGAGACCACATCAGATAACTAGCTCTTTGCACAAGGCTGAAGAATCAAATTAAAGCCTTTCCAAACAAGTTTAACATCCCTATAAAACGACTCCAAGGTGTTACACAAGTATGAAACACAGATTCAAGGACAAGAGATCAGAGTCCGTGGAGAACTTGAATTTGGAACTGCAGATCCTGATGGCCCCACGCACATAAATACAACCATCAGAAATCATGGCCTGCAAGGTTCAGAATTTAGTTCCTTTATTGACATTTACCCTGGAATTCTGATTTTAATATCAACTAGCATAAGCTTAAGAGCGGAGACTATAAATCAAGAGTTGCATGCACGTGTTTATCCATGTGCTCACTCTAGAGCCCCTGCCAACAAAAGGATTTGTTTTATGGAAAGATAGAGCTAGGAAGGCAGAAAAAACCCAGGATTCAACTGAACACAGAATTAAGAGAACTGTTGAACTCAATTACTATGATTGTGCTGAGTTCCTTTTAATAAAGATCTGTTTTAGAAGAAAAAGGCAAACACATTTGCCTCATGATTCCCACAAGGGAGAAAAAATTTGTCTGTATTTATAACAGTCATGATAAGGGGTTCTGTTCTTTAAAATACAGCCACAGCTAAAGGTAATTAAGGCAACATGACAAAATGTATTATTTTAGAAATGACTCCATAAAAGACTTAATGGCCATTACTCACACATTTTAAGGAAACTGCCTTGTGAGATAACACCAGGCTACTTCAGCATATAGATTGCAATCACAGAAAATGCTGATGGAAAGTGTTTTATTAGTTTTTTTTTTTTAACTTATAATTGTTGTGGGATACTATGCCTGCATATAAAATAAAAACTGATTTCAAATTTAAAAAGAGTGGAAAGTCATTCAGTACAATGGGTGGCTCAGGTCACATTATTCTTGATTAGATTCAGTCTGAAGAGGTCTCCACCAAATTAAAAAAGAAAATGAAATCAATGGAGGGTCCTGTGTTGAATGTGCTTTTCAGCATTTGTGAATTTATTGCCTTCCCGAAAAAGCATTCTGATCAAAGTTATCGGTGAATTTATGAAAGCTTGGAAGTTTAAGAGAGGGAGTCCATGTTTTGCTCTGAGATAATTTGCTCAAACCAGTCTCTTTGCAGACTTTCCACCTTCCCTAGGCTTCTTGCAATATCCTTTTCCACTCAACTCACAATGTCTCTTCCTCTGTGTAGCTTCCACAGACCATTCACTCTTTTTTTTGAGCTCCTGGCTACCTATGGTCCTGTCTACCTAAAGCCTAGCCCTTATCTCATCTCATTATTTCCCTTGGTTGTATCAACGTAATGAGGTTACCAGTGAACTGAAAGCAGGGACTATGTCATTTCATCTTTAGAAGCTCACACTACTTTTGGATTGGCTGATTGAGGTGCGGGACTGTGCTTGGGCTTCTATAAGTGGAGGGCCATTAATGCTGCTTCAATTCATTCTGTGAGGTTCTTATGGGCTCTGACAGCAGCACAGAAAATGCTGAGAATTCTCAGTGGTTTTATGAGATGTGAACAGAACACTGGGGAAAATATGTAAAAAAACAACACACAGATCAGCCCTGAATATTTTGGAGTCCACAACTCAAGCAGTTTTTTAGAAGATCTAAAAAAAAATATCAAAAGAAAGTAGGCTTTAGAGTCTGCCATAATCTTATCTTTGATTCCTAGTTTTATGACCTGTGTGTTGTGAAACTAATCTCTCAACTGTTTTGAGCTGTTTCTTCATTTACAGGCGTGTGTTTCTGTGTGTGTAGTGGTGGTAATGTCTATTTCCCAGGTTTATTGGGACATGACACATAATATTAAACCTAGATGCCATTGGATCTGCTGGATCAGATGGCCCAGTTGGCAGAGCAGCTAGCATTGCAGCCTGGACCTGTTGCAGAGCCTTCTCTTGTTCTGGGCCCCACTCAAAACTATCAGCTTTTTGGGTCACTCGGCAAATGGGCTGGAATAACATACTCAAATGAAGACTACATTGCCTCCAAAATCCACTGGCTGTTGTGCTGCTAGGCATTGAGCCTCTCTCTTGGTTATAGGAGAGGTCAGATGCAACAACTTTTCCTTCATCTTAGAAGGGATATCTCAACATGCCCCACACGACTGGACCCCTGGAAATTTCACTGAGGTAGAAGGCTTCTGAACTTTTGGTGGATTTATTTCCCACGCTCAGACACACAAACGTTTTACCAATAAGTCTAGAGTAGTTGCTACTTCTTGCTCACTAGGTCCAATCAGCATAATGTCATCAATGTAATGGACCAGTGTGATATCTTGTGGAAGGGAAAGGTGATTGAGATCTCTGTGAACTAAATGGCTGGAGAGTTAATATACCCCTGAGGTAGGAGAGTGAAGGCGTATTGCTGGCCTTGCCAACTGACAGCAAAATACCTCTGGTGGACCTTTTTGGCAGGAATGGAGAAAAAGGCATTTTCCAGGTCAACAGCTGCATACCAGGTACCAGAGGATGTGTTAATTTGCTAAACAACGAAACCACATCTAGTATAGAAGCTGAAATGGGAGTCACCACCTGGCTAAACTTTATTTATGATAATCCACTGCCATTCTCCAAGATCCATCTGTCTTCTGCACAGGCCAAATAGGAGAATTGAATGGGGATGTGGTGGGAATCACCAACCCTGCATCTTTGAAGTCCTTATGGTGGCACTAATCTCTGCAATCTCTCTAGGAATACAGTATTGCTTTTGGTTTACTATTTTGCCAGGTAGAGGCAGTTCTAGTGGTTTCCACTTGGCTTTTCCCACCATAATATTCCCATTCCACAGGTTAGAGAATCAATGCGGGGATTCTGCCAGCTGCTGAGTATGCCAATTCCAATTATGCATTCTGGAACTGGGGAAATAACCACTGGATGGGTTTGGGGATGCACTGGGCCCACTGTGAAACTTACCTGAGCTAAAACTCCATTGATCACCTGACCTCCATAAGCCCCTACTCTAACTGGTGGACCACAGTGATGTTTTGGGTCTCTTGGAGTTAGTGTCAATTCAGAGCCAGTGTCCATTAGTATCCAAAAGGTCTGATTATTTCTTTTTCCCCAATGCACAGTCACCGTGGTTAAAAGCCATAGGTCCTTTGGGGAAGGCTGGGAAAAAGATTTTTGGCAGTGTACAAATTTTTGGCAGTGTACCAGGATCCTTCCTCAAGAGGGACTGTCCTTGCCTTCATTCAAGGGGTTCGGGTCTGTAAACAGGCTCAAGCCTGGGAATTGATTGAGGGGCTATGACTCTCTGTTCTTATAATTCAGGTTAGAATGTTGTTCACTCAACCTAGAACTTTTCTGCTTATACAGATCAAGTAAGAATTTAGTAGGTTTCCTATTTATCTCACGTCTAGGAACACCATGATCAACTTGCCAATACCATAGGTCTGCCTGAGTCAGACTACTCTGACTGCTGCTTTGACTCTATTGTCCTTTATGGTAACCAGTCCCACCTTGCCTTTGCCAGTTGAGTGCTGTCACTTGGCCCTTGCTACCCTGGGATCCAATTACTCCCATTGTATTTAGGTTTCTCAATTCAGTGACTGCAGTTTCCACTGAAACCTCTGGCCTACAGAGAAGAGCAATCACAGAACTCTTCAGGGATGCTGAGGTTCCCCTCACAAATTTATTTCTCATAGTTATGGTAAAAAGTAAACCAAGGTAGGTCTGGCATTTCCAACTTGCTCATTATGGGGCACCTTTTGGTCCATGTTTCTGTCAACCAACCAAACAAACTGTTAGAGCCCTTTCCAACTCCCCAGGCTCCAACATTAATGCAGAATCTCTGCTTAGTGAGCCCATATCAATAAGTTTGACCTGATCCAATTTTATGTTCCTTCCACTATTATCTCACACTCTTAATATCCATTCCCACACATGTTCCCCAGATTTCTATCTATAAAAATTAGAAAACTCAAGTAGTTCTTTTGGATTATAGCTTGCCTCCTCATGGGTCACATGTTGTACCTTACCGTTAGGGACTCGCTTGGCCTTGAGTCTAATTATAGGTCTAGAAGCAAAGAAGGTTGTGGGGATGGGTCTTATGGAAACAGCATTGTCTTGCATGGCAACTGCCTCAGAGGAGGCCAGTACAGTTTCCTCAAGCAATGCAGGATTAATCCCCTCAGATGGGGGTGGAGATGCTGCTCCCACTGCGGGTCAAGAGACTTCTTACACTGGCAAAGATAAGACTCATCCAAATTTAGGGGCTCAATGTCTCCAGCTTCATCAGGGTCTTCCCACACATCCCCATTCCAACTTTGAGGATCCCATTCCTTCCCAATGAATGCCCTCACTTTAACAGTAAACACCCTGGAAGGCTGGGGGTTCAACTTGCGTTTGAGGATGAGATTCTATGTTTGATTTTCAGCAGTCTCAGCTCTACAGCTACAGGAAATAAGGATCTCCTTGAGGACATACATAGAAGCTTTCAGGTCATTTATGTAGCACTTGAGCTGGAAATTTAAATCCCTGAGCTCATCCTTTTATTTCCCATTTTGTCCAGCAATAATAGGAGCTACTAGCCAACCCTATTATATTCATTATTTTGCCAAATACGTTCAAAACCATAATATACTCCGTCACTCAGATCTTTGCTTCCTATAAGTGGTTGATTAGGAGAAGGCAATGGTGATACTTTGCATATCTCTATTGCCAGACCATGCCATGGACTACCAGTGCCCTCTTTACTACTGGAAATAGTCATGAATATCCTGAGAACCAGGAGAGCTGATGGGGTAAGTTTCAGTCTGAAAGCTTGCAGGTTCAAGATCCAAGAAAATCGAATGTTTCAGTCTGAGTCCAAAGGCCAAAAAAGACCGATGTCCAGCTCAAGCAGTCAGGCGGGAGGAGTTCTCTTTTATTCAGCCTTTTTGTTTTATTCAATTCTTCAATTGATTGGATGAGGGCTACCCACGTTAGAAAGGGCAATCTGCTTTACTCATTCTACAGATCCACATGTTAAACTCAACCAGAAATACCCTCATAGACACATTCAGAATAATGTTTGACCAAATTTCTGGGTACCCCGTGGCCCGGTTAAGTTGATACATTAAATTAACCATCACACTATGTTAACATGGATGATGTATAGATTGAACAAATGGCCGTAATTCGTTTGCTGCTCCTCTCATCAAGACTTAGGGTCTATTTCCTCACTTTTTGAATCTGGGTTGGCCTTGGGATTTGCTTTGGACAGTAGAATGGGGCAGAAGTGACAGTATGCCAGTTTTGAGCCCGGGCCTTAAAAGGTCTGTACGTTTCTGCTTTGGAGCAAGCCTGGACTAGTGTGTTGGAGGATGAGAGACATAGCCAGCTGCCAGATAAGTGGGTGAGGTCATCCTCAACCAGCCAGACTCCAGTTGACCAGCGGGCTGAACACAAACACCTGACCAAGGCCAGCTGTGATCAACTGAGCCCAACCCAGATCAGCAGGAAGGCCAAGCTGACCCACAGGCTTGTAAGCAATAACATATGGTTATTGGTTTAAGTCACTAAGTTTTGAGGTGGTTTGCTATGCAGCTATAGCTCACTGACCCAGATGGCTTTTCAGCCATTTTAAGTTAGAGACATGGTGCCTTGGTGCCTGTGCCTGCTCAGGTGAGCATCATTAGATATTTATGGAGAAGGTATTAAACCATTATGCAGTTTATGCAATACAAACACTTATAAGCTGGTCCCACAGCAAACCTGCATGCATGTGCATGGCCATCACAGACAGACCAGATCAGGAGTCCATGAATGAATTCAACTCACCAATACTTGGAACAGGCTGGTAACATGAGATATGCATGGAATCCCTGTTTCTGCGAGTGAGCAGATCTCCATAAATAAATCATAAAGGAATTTGATGAGGCACTTTATACACAGCATAGATCTCTAAAATCTGTGGTTAGAGACTTAAAATAAGGTTTTATTAACTGGAAAAAATACCACAAAAGGAAAAGAATGTGACAAAAGCAGAGACTTTGGAATAAGTCTTACAAAATAACCAAAACAGGCAAAAAACCATTGCCATGGTCAGCCAGGTCTGCCACCAGCCCCACTCTGAGATTTCTTTGAATTCATCTCCCTGGCTCTCTATGCCCCCTGCACTCACTGCCTTATTGTTCTCTGAGCAAGCAAGCCCCTTAGCTCTTGAAACTTACACTGCCTAGCAAGCTCTTTCCACAGACATCACATGGCTCGCTCAACACTCCGCCTGTGATGGTTAATTTTATGTGTCAGCTTGACTGGGCCACAGGGTGCCCAGACATTTGGTGAAACATTATTCTGACTATGTCTGTGAGGTTTTATTTTTGTTTTTTTGGATGAGATTAACATGTAAATCAATACACTGAGTAAAGCAGATTGCCTGCCCTAATGTAGGTGGGTCTCATCCAATCAGTGGAAGGCCTAAATAGAACAAAAGGCTGACTCTCTCCTGGGTAAGAGAGAATTCTCCTGCCTGACAGCCTTTGAACTGAAATGCCAGCTCTTCCTGGTTCTACAGCAGCTTCTGGCTTTTGGACTCAAACTGGGACATCTGCTATACAGATTTTGGACTTGCCAGCCTCCATAGTCACATGAACCAATTCTTTATAATAAATCTCTTTATATATGTATATATATCTCCTGTTAGTTCTGTTTCTCTGGAGAACCTTGACTAATACACTTCCTTAAGGTTACTCTCAGTAAGGTCTTCCCTGACCTACTAAGAATAGAGAACTTTCACTCCCTGTTCCTCCTTCTTCCTTTAATTTTCTCCATAGTTTTTGCTTCCACTCAACGTGCTATGTAATTTACTTCTCTATTTTACTTATTGCTTGCCTATGAAAACTCCATGGGAGTAGAGATTTTTGTCCATTTTCTTCCCCACTGTATCCTCAGCACTCGGAATGATGCCTGCCACATATGAGATGCTCAAAAAATATTTGTTGAATATATGAACTTGAGAAGAAAGCAATTCTCTAGTTTAAGAGTTGCTTTTGATCAAAATTTTTTTTGAGCTCTGCAGATTTCACACATACAACGTACATGAAATGTGGTTGTAATGGTCTGTACTACAGCCACAGAGAATATTCCAGAAGGATGTGCAGGAGCATGGAAGGGATAAAGGCCTTTAACATACCTCAGCCAGTAAAGAAGACATTAGGAAGAGTACTGATAAATGGAACAGAATCCATTGTTAGGGTACTAGTTTCTTGCGGCTGCAAATTACCACAAATTGAGTAGCTTAAAACAGCAGAAATTTATTCTCTCACACTTTTGGAGGCCAGAAGTCTGAAATGAAGGTGTTGGCAGGACCACACTCCCTCCAAAGCTGTAGGGGAGAATCGGTCCCTTGCCTCTTCCAAGCTCCTGGTGGCTGCCAGCATTCCTTGACTTGGGCCTGGACCACTCCAGTCTCTGCCTCTGTGGTCACATTGCCTCTTCCTCTTCTGTCTGTATCCAATCTCTCACTGCCTCACTTTTATAAGGACACATGCCATTGAATTTAGGGCCCACTTGGATAATCCAGGATAATCTCCTCATCACAAGATCCTTAATTTAATAATATCTTCAAAGATCCTTTTTCCAAATAAGCTAACATTTACAGGTTCAGGGAATTAGAACATGGACATATCTTTTGCAGGACCACCACGCAACCCACTACAGTTTTGTTAAAAAATTGGAGTGATTTTCCACAATGACAATCCTTGATTTTGTTGTCCAGCTGCTGACATGGGGTGCTTTCTGAGGGATGTGGGCTTTTGTCATCAGGATAACTAAACCCTCTTGGGTTTCTGTAAGAACTCAGATTAATCCATGTGGTAAAGTTTTAAACAGTTACTTATTATAGTAAAGATCTCTGTGCGGGAAGTCATGCGCTGAAAGCAAGATCAAACGTTTTCTTTAAACAAGGGAGTCATCTGTGGGTCAGGCTTTGAGTCCTGATGCTTTCCTCTCATTTCTTATAATCTTATGATAGGGATTCTTATAACCTGGCTCAAGAATTATCATGTGCCTTAATCCATGGAAAAGGAATACACTGCACTTTGCACTCAAGTTTATAAAATGTCACTGGTCATCAACATCATCTTTTAAGGGATGATGCTGTGCAAGGAGATGCAGAGATCCAAGTTCAGAATTTCTGGCTGTTTTTTCTATGCTCATCTCTATATCCCATGACTGCATTTTCACCTTCCCCTGACATTCAGAAGCCCTGAAATTTTTAAATTAAATTTAATTTGTTTAAAGTATTATAATGGGTACTTTTCAGGACCAAAATTTCCATAATTTATTTAAATATCCTATATAACTCTCCATTTCCCTGAGTAAGTATAAACAACTATTCTATTTAAATTTTAAGACCACTCAATTTTATTACAGCCAGTAATAGTTTCTTTTGTGCTGTTGGAAATGGAACCACTTAAGTCTCAGTCCTTACCATCCCTAGGTCAATAAAACGTTTATTAAAAGTTCATATACAAATGGCAAGTAATATCCACTAGGTGAATTCATAAGTCCGAACCTGACTTTTAAAACCCCTTGAAAATTAAATTTTAACTGGAAGAATGGGGAAGTAATTGTGAAATTTATTTCAAAGAATTCATTGATCAAAAGATAAATTGCTATTTGAACTTTTTTGCTTTGTGGCTTAGCTTTCAAGGAAAAGAGGCACATTATAATAAAAAGAACTGGTAGGATTTATTCAACATCCCAATATCTAAGGTACGTCTTGAGGTCATTAGTGATGGACCCCACTCTTTTATAATGACCTGACCTTCATATTGATGATCCTAAGGCACTGGAAGCCAAGGCCAAGTTATCCAGATAGAAACAAAAGCAGGGAGATTTTAAACAAGTATTGAGAGAAAGAAAGGTCACTGGTTAACCTGTGGTCAACATTCTAATGAAACCTGATGTGACTGTCCATCACGTGGCAGACAGTTGTGTGGGCCAGTGAAAAAGCAGGACTGCCTTCACTCCCCATCCAGGTTATTCTGACTGTGAGCAGATGCAATATACTCTGAAAGCAGTGGAGGTCTCTGCCTGTGAAGAACAGCATTGCTTCTAAAGGTTATGTCTGGGATTCCCAGTGTCACCCAAGTGAAATAGAATATGCACCCTGCCTAGATACACTGATGCCAGCCTTTGGACAGATTTTTTCACAATTAATACATGGAGACTCACATTCAGTAGGTTCTCATGAGACTCTCAAATTTTTTTTAAAAAACAACTATAAAGTTTAGTTTCATTTAGAAAGGGTACTTGATCTGATACACACAGGAAAAAGGAGGTAATGGGTTAGTGGTCCTAATTGTTTTCTTTATGTTCCTTAATCATTGGTTGGGGAACATTCTTATTCTACCAAACATGCATTGGGTGGTCCCTACCTATGCTTTCTTTTCAAGGATGTAAAAGCAGAATATCACATCTTTATGGATTATAGGAATAGTCTTCTAATTGGTTTCTTGGCTCCCCTTTCCAAGTCACTCCCCACGTCACAGAGAAATTCTACTAAAAGAGAAATTGTGCCATGCAACTTCAATGGCTGCTACTGTCCACTGGACAAAGCTCGAAGCCCTTATTGCTTCATGCAATGATCTGCCTGTTCTGGTCCCATTCTCTTCCTCAGCCTCATCTCTTTCTATTGTAATGGGCTTCTCTCATTTCCTTCAACAGTCCCCTTGCTTCTGGGCAGGCACACCTGCTGTTCCCTCTGATTATAACCTCTTCCTACAACATCTAGAGTTCTCACTTCTACTCACACATCTGTTATTGCCTTAGACCTCACATCCTCTATAATGATGCAAGGTGAAGCTAAGATTCTGTTTTATTACTAATGGGTCATTTCTTGTTCCAGTGGTTATAAATCAAAAGCCACTGATAGTATAAGCATTTAAAAAGAGACTTAGGATTACAAATATAGAAAATTATCAAAGACAGGTTGGCTTCATGATATTTTCTGACAAAACTATCTATTTGGCATTAGATACTCTATGTGGCGAAAAAATATCTAGCGCTTCCAAAACCACTGTTGTGTGCTTCACACGTCGCAATAATAATTTCAAAACTCATTCAGTAATGCAAATTTTTACTCTAAGTATTTTTTTTAATTTAAAAATCAAATAATTTTACGCATTCCCAGTTTGTTCTATCCTCCTATTCTTTAACATTAAATTGAATTAAATAAATCAGACACATGTGAGTGAGAAATCTAAATATCACAATGGCTGATTTTTAGCTCCCTGTTGCTATGGAAGTGTTAGTCCAATGACTCCTTCCAGGTGTGCATCGACATGGCATTCGACACTGAAACAATTAGATGTCCTCAAATCCACCTAGAGAACACTCTGAAAACGTTTGCCTGAGGATGTACAGAAAGACAGTACAAACTAAAGTAGGTGTGTAGGGATCAGGTTCAGAAATCTTAGGGACTAGAAGTATAAGTGCTCATCTTCTTTATATTGCACCATGGCGTTAACCTGAATTACCCTTTGTAGCCAATGAGTGGAACTGACGTGGAGAAGTCAGTGGGCACATTCAGCAGAGGTGGGGACTTGCATTTGGGCCTGAACCTGAGCCATGCCCAAGAAAATCTGGACAGCAATCCTTTTGGTCACAGACTTTTCCTGATGATTTACTCCTTTGAAATCAGTTAGGCTTAAGGCTAATGCTGAGGAATTAGACGCTCACACAAGAAACGCATTTCCTGAGACTTTTTTTCCCCAGATACCATCTTGTCCATCAACATTATCAAATGAGTTGGCTGGGCTCCCTAGGGTGCTTTGTCATGGCACTGGTCAATTCACAGGTACAGAAGATACAATCCTAGTCCTGCAGAAACTTTCAATAGCCTTGGGGCATTTCTCATAGAAAATGACTTAATGAAGTTCTTGCATGTATTTAAACCTGGCCCACTAAGAGATGACATATTCTTATTAGTGAGCCCATTCTCAAGAGATGGGGAGAGATGATAGTAATGAGAGCAGATTGATGCTGAGTTGGCTCAGGTCCCACTGCAAAATAAGTTTTCATTGTTTCAGCCATTCGCCTAAGAGAAGGTTCAGAAGATAATTGGCATTGCTGTCAAGAGGGTAAGTGAATTTCCTTGTTTCATATTGTCAAACCTTTGAGAGAACTTAATTTGCCTTTTGACAATGGGGAGGATAGTGGATTATAGAGAAGTGAGCTTTAGACAGTATCTTAAAAAAATTACAAAAAGACACTGTGAAAGCTGAGGGTTCAATGAAGCCCTTTGGATTAATGTCAAAGGCTACCTCCAGAGTTTCTAGAGCCTTCACCTCAGTCCACCATCTAATCCTAAAATATAGGGTATCCTACAGCAATCACATCAGGGCATGAGATCTGTATATACTTTCCCTTCCTCTGATTTCCTTTTCTAAAACCACACAGGCTAGTCTCTATTAAAGTGATTTGTGACACTGCCACCTTCCTCCTTTAGCTCAAGAGTTAGCAAACTTTTCTGTCACAGCTACTCAATTCAGCTGTTGCAGTGAGAAAACAGTTCTAGACAATACGTAAAAGAATGGGTGTAGCTGTGTTCAATAAAACTTTATTTAGGACACTAAAATTTGAATTTCAAATGATTTTCATGTGTTCTAAAATATTATTCTTCTTTTGATTGTTTTTCAATCATTTCAGAATGTAAAAATCATTCTTAGCTCATGGGCTATGCAAAAACTGGCAGCAGCCTAGATTTGATCCCTGCTCTAGTTCAGACCTGTTCAAAAGAACTTTCTGTGATGGTGGGAAAGCTTTCTACGGGCACTGTCCAATACTGTAGACACTAGCTACATGGGGCTATTGAAATGTGGCTAGTGTGACAGAAGAACTTAATTTTTAATTTTATTTAATTTTAGTTAATTTAAACTTGAATCGGCACTTGTGGCTAGTGGCTACCATGTTGGATGGTGCAGCTCCATAATCTTTTTTCATAATAACTTGGAAAGACATTCTTATCTCTTGCCTGCATTAAAACAAACAATAAAACAATCCTTCCACTTGCTGCTTAAATTATATAGCTAGTGCTCCTTCTGTGGAGATCGTAGTTGATATCTTGGTTTTAATTCCATAGTAAACACGGGCAAACACGCACAGCACATGCAAATACCCATAGTGTACAGATGCACATGCACACACAAACACAGTGTAACTCTTCACTGGAATGCCATCACTATCAAATTCAGAACAAATAATCATGGAAAGAAAACGATGCCTATCAATAAAGATCTTTCCCTCTTATTCAATGTTTACTATGAAAACACCATATTGGACAATGAAAACTATTGTATAATAATATGAACTTAAAATTTTCTGTTGGTTTCCTCAATTATCTGTTACAAAATCCTATACTTCCTTTAGACATAGCTTGCAATAATGAACTTGCAAAATTGACTCAAAGGATGTCATTTTCTAAAATATGCAAAGTGATCATTTCTAAGTCAATGACAGTACATCAACTCCAGGTCATCTCAAATCAAAGCTCAGGGCATCTATGGGCAGCACCCTATGCTGATCTCACAGGTCAAGGCCAGAGCAACTAATCAGTAAAAGACAAAAGCATAAAATCACTAAACTTAAATAGTTTTGGTAACAAGCATCATTTAGCACACATGCAAAGTCTTATTCATTAAAAACTAATTCAGTTATAAAGTATCCTTCATCTTGATTTAGCCCATTTATGGTGAAACTTCTCCTATCATTACTAGCAGGGGCAATTTAAGGTTAACGAAGGAAATTCTAGAAGGAGAGATGGGTGATAGTTGTCTATCCTTGGTAAAACAAAAGAGAACAAAATAATAGGGAAGAAGTATAAAGTTAATGGTGGAAAAAAAAGACTTGTCCCTACAATCTTTGTGCTGTGTAAAGAATAACCACAGGCCAAGGAGCTCTTTTAAAGCTCTTCGAGGCTCCATTTGAGGCCTTTTCTTTCTCTTGCTATATTCTGTCCCTTGGGAATCTCATTCATGCTCATGCTTTCCTTCCATCTATATATATGTAGATGATTCACAAAACTTTTATCTCCAGCTAAGAGTTCTCTCAATTCCAAATTGGTATATTCACCATCTACATGAATTCTCTACTTAGATGCCTCAAAGACATCTCAATCATGCCATGTCCAACATTGCCCTCATAGTTCTCTCCCATCATTCCCAGTTTGGCTGTCTTCTGCAATCCCCTAAGCCAATGATAGGTGCCAACATCCGCCCAGTTGCACAAACTACAAATCCAGGTAACTCCTTGATCCCTCCCTTTCCCTACACCCTACAGCCAACCCAGCACCAAGTCCCACCTTTCACGCCCTTCTACCTCTCTCCGTCTCCATTGTCACAAACCAAGCCCACACTGCCAATGTCTCTTGCCTACACTAATATAATAGCCTTAACTAATCTTTTGCATCCTGCTTGCTCCTTCCACTCTCCAATTTGTTCCCCACTTCAATCAATGGAAATCTTTCAAGACCTAAATCAGGTCATATCACTACCTCAACTCAGGGTTAAATCTTATTAGGATAAAAACCAAAATTGCTAATGTAGCAACCAAGGCTGTATGGGTTTCACTTCTGTCTACCTTTCTTTCCCCATTCTATATTTTCTTCCTTGCTCTCTGTGCCCTAGCTACCTTGGCCTTTCAGTTCCTTGAACACACTATGGTCCCTCCTACCACAGGGTCTTTGCATGTACTATTTTCTCTCTCTAGAAGGGTTTTCCTTCATTCACAGAATCCTCCTCCCTCCACTGGAACCCACATCATTTACTTACTTAATTCCTACTCAGCTTCAGCTCTCAGTTCAAACATTACTTGCTCCAAGAAGTCCTGTCTGATCTTTACCCTTCTATACCTACCCCATCCAGACCAGTCTGGGTTTTTCTGTAATAAGTTCTTCCTGAAACCGTGTTCCTCTCCTTCAGAGAAAGTGTCTCAGTGTGTAGTTACACATTCCTTTGTGTGATCATTTGTTTTTTGCCTACCTCTCTCACTTCTCTATAAATTCCACTAGAGCAAGGACCATGTCTACTTTTACAAACTATGGTTTCCCCAGAATCTGGCATGGTACTGGCACATTAAATACATTCAAGAAATGTTTGAATGAATAAATAAGTGCAACAATGAGGATCTAGCGATAGTTTGAATAAGTATATGGAGGTACTTGGGGATGGGAAAGTATATAATGCCAACCTTTTTTGCAAACCCAAGATATTTGTCTTCTAGCCAAGGATATTTGGCTAGTTTTGACCTATGGACTCTGTGGCCCAACATCAACTAATATATAGGCTATTATGGGGTATATGTCGTGTGTGATTTACTACCTTACTCGTTCCTGCCTCCAAGTTACTTTTCTATTCTTATTTTCCTATTATCTCATTTTCCCCACTTACTTTCTATTGATTTTTATCTATTATGCATGCACTATTGTCATCTGTGTTCTATCTTCTTGGGAAGAAAGCTACCTTTAAATAAATAACATTTATAATTATAATTATTAATCCCAATCCTTATTGTACCACTAAAGCTCTGAAGTCCAAGTTGAGAACCAATTCCAGTGACTATGTGACAATCCAGTAGCCAGTTAGATACACAAGCCTCATTGTCTCAGTATTATTATTATTTTTTTGCCCTTGAAGCTACTTATAGTTTCTATCACACACTATTTCTCATCTACTCCCTGCTGTCCCTGAATTTCCTTGAATTTCTGGGCATGAAATAAAATTAAGATTAATGAAGCAGAGACAGCGTCCATTCAGACTCTAGCATCCAATGAAAATAATAGACAGTGAAATCATATAGCCAGTGTGTAAACCTGTGCTGTGATGTCTTTGGATTTACCTTGAAAACATTATTCTGGGAGTAGGTAACTGTGCTGGGCTCTGTTCTTAGTGTATCAACACTGGTTCCCAAGGTCCCCTCTCAGAGATATATTTGCATCCATCTGACATTGATTCATGTAGCCAGATGGCAAAGGACGGAGCTGGATCACTCAACACAATGTGTGACCTACTTACAGGTCCAACAATCTGCGGTTTAATATTAAATAAAAGTATTAAGACTTTGAGTTAAAAAAATGCAATTTGGTTTGTTGGTTATCTTACATATGGTATGAACAGTCTGAATGCTGGATGTGTCAGTTCCAACAAGCAAGGAGATAAGATGCTAAACAGGTTCCCCAAGGCCACGTTACAAGATGGGTGGTGGGTGTCATTGCCAACCCAGTGGGGTGCTGACAAAAGCCAGTAATGAACATGAGTCCACATTTAGGCGCCTAATGAACAAAATGTCACTAGCAGACAACTGCGATGGCCTTATGACATGGTCAGAAGTGTCCCACGGTATTTAGAATGTGCAAGAGCCTCAAGGGCCTTCTGAACTAAGAGAGAGAGTAGAAACTAAATGCATCCCTGTGTAAAAATTCTTCCTGCCTTAAGCCTGTTCTCTTTTGGAAACAGGGTATGAATCAAAAGGATATGAACTGAATCAGAGCGTCCCATAGAAGCAGAGATACAATTAGGGCATGTGCCCCCAATCAAGACACAATCAGTTCAAAATGGCCTTGCTCAAAACTGGCCATAAACATGTCAGATCAAATATTAATATTTCAGTATAATATAAAACCAGGTAAAGTTTAGATTAATTGATTAGGAAGCTAATACAATACTGTATCAGCGAATATGATAGCAAACATCTCTGCTCTCCCCAGTTCACTTCTTAATTTTATTGCAACAGATCAAAGATAGAAGTCTCATTTCATCAATCAGTCTTGGAATTCAGAAGGATTTTCCCAACCGAGATTTTCAATGCCATTTCTGAGGAAGCGTTTAGGGAGATGCAGGACCATTGTTTACGAAACTGTTCCAGTGACATATGTTTTGCTGACTTTTAATTTGCTTTCTGGTGGAAACTCTGACATTGCTGCAATGATTGGCTTTGTGTCCTAAAGCTCTTCTTACCTGTGATATTCTCATCCTGTAATCCTCATGCTGCCTTTAGGCATCATTACAGAATTAGTGAAGAGAAATATACCCAGAATCCCACCCCTTGCTCTTCAGTAAATTGGCCTCCAAATCACTTGAGTGTTGATTTACTGATTTTTCAGGCCCCTGCTCCTAACAACTGGAGGCCAGTGCATTCCCAGTATGAGGTTCCTGGCTGCCTTCCTATTCACTCTGTACCCCTGGTATCTAGCACAATGCCTAACACATATTTGATACTCAATAAATACTTGTGGAATGAAATGAATGAAGTGAATGGCTCTTTGAACTTTATTGTTTCCCAAATTAAAAAAAAATAGATATATGCTAACTTTCTATTGCCCAAATATTTAGGCAAAAAATATTAAATCACTCCATAAATTTTAATTGAGTATCTATATGCCAGTTGCTTGGAACAAGAATAAACAAAAGGATGTGGCCCCTGTGTGGAGGTGAGACAGGCAATAAACAAGTAGCCACATGAATAGAATATTTTCAGAGTGAAAGGTGCCATAAATAAAATAGAAAAATGAGATAGAGCCTGTTCTGTAGTCTTGAGTTTTTTGGTTTATCATTCCCACAGTTAAAAAAAATTAGTTTAGGGGCCGGCCCGGTGGCGCAAGCGGTTGGGTGCGCAAGCTCTGCTGTGGTGGCCCGGGGTTCGCCGGTTCAGATCCCGGGCGCGCACCAATGCACTGCTTGTTAAGCCATGCTGTGGTGGTGTCCCAAGTAAAGTGGAGGAAGACGGGCACGGATGTTAGCCCAAGGCCAGTCTTCCTCAGCCAAAAAAAAATAAAAGAGGAGGATTGGCATTGCATGTTAGCTCAGGGTTGGTCCTCCTCACAAAAAAAAAAAAAAATTAGTTTACCATGTTTGTGTCCCTAAACAATATACTGACCCACTTTGCAGGCTTTTAAGCTTATAGAATTAGAATCAAAATGTATGTATTCTCCTGCCACTGGTTTTGTCATGAAATATTGTGGTGGTGATATTTATCCAGGACATTGTGTGTAGCTATAACTCATATTTATTTCATTGCTGTGTAATTTATTTTGTTTAAGTATGTATTAAAATTTCTTCATTCTACTCTTGAAGTACAGCTGGGTTAGTTCCAATTTATTGCTAGTACAAAGAGTATTACATGAACATTCTCCCACGACTCTCCCGATGCATACACACAAGAATGTCTTCAGGGAGTTTCTACCTTGGTGAGAAGGTACCTGGTCCTGGGGAATGCACATCTTCAACTTGACTAGATAATCTCAAGTTGTTTTCCTGAGTGTTTGTACCAATTTATACTCCCACCAGCAGTTTACAATTGTCCCAGATGCACCGTATCCTTGCAAATCACTTGATATCATTAGACTTAAAAATTTTGCCAATCTGATGGTGTACAATAATATAATATTATGGTTTAAATGTGCATTTCCTTGATTACTAATGAAGTTTAGCCTGTTTATATGCATTGATCATTTGTACTTCTCCATTAAGAAGCACCTGTTTAAGTTCTTGCACATTTTTCTATTGTCTTTTTCTTAATCTATGAGAATTTCATTTATATTATGGATACTAATTTTTGGTAAGTTATATGTGTAGCAGTTATCTGTCTTTTCACTTTTTTTAAAGTGTCTTTTGATGAACAGAACATCTTACTTTTAATTTAGACCAAAGTATCAATATTTCCTTGTATGTTTTGCTCTTTCTTTACATTCGTAAAGAAATCTTTCCCTTTCCCAAATTTACAAAGGTACTATACATTATCTTCTAAAGATTTATAGTGTTATACTTCACATTTAAGTCTTGAAACCACCTGGACTTGATTTTTGTGTATGGTGTGAGGTAGGAATCCAATTTCATCTTTTTCTGTACTGATAACCAATAGTCCTGACAGCATTGAACAAAAAGCCAAAGTTTATCCACTGATTTCCAGTAGTAACTCTATCATAAATCAAGTTTTCTCTCTCACACGCATACACCAGTAAAGTTTCTAACTGTGTCGTCTTATCCAAATATTCTATACCTTGGTGATTTTTTTAGGGGGGAGGTCTGCTTGATATATCACTTACTGAAAGAAGTGTGTTGAATATTTTCTACTATAGAGGTAGATTCAGTATTATCAATATTTTTTCTTTACATGTTGTGAGAGTACATTTTTATGTGCACATAAGTTTAAAATTGTTATATTCTTTTCAAAAACTAAACATTTTACCATTACATAGCAACTCTTTGTTTTTGCCTTAAAATCAATTTTGTTTGATATGAACATATTAAAGCAGTCTTCCTTTGGTTAGTTTTTACCAGGTATATTTTTTCTTTTCTTTTTCTAAACCCTTCTGCTCCACATACGTACTTATTAAGCAGCATATTGCTTAGTTAAAAAAATAAGCTGACAATCTTTGATATTTGTAAATGGAAGATTTTGACATATGTTGTAATTATTGATACTAATAGATTCATTTTTTCATCTTATTTTGTGCTTTCTTTTGGATTCCTTTTTCCAATTTCATATTTTTTTCCCTTCTACAATTTATGAAGTTATATACTCTTTTTATTCTTTTAGTGGTCTAGACATTTCAATATTTATCAGTCTAGGTTTAATCAATATCTTTACCCTCTTGATGAACAACACAAGGATGTATAATACTTTAATACTAATTAAATTAGTTCTAATTTAACCCCATAAAGCATTATTATTATTTTATATAGTCAATGCTCATTTAGATTTATCTACCTATTTATAATTTTCTTTGGTCTTTGTTCAGACTTTCCCTCTGAGATCATCTTTCCTCTGACTAGCATATAGATTTATGATTTCCTTTAGTGAAGGTCTGCTGGTGGCAAACACTCAGACCTCCCTGCTGCACCCTCCTCCCCACCACCTCCTGTCATCCCGGGCTGGACTGAAAATTTCTTTATTGCTTTGATTCTTAAGTGATACTTTCTCTGGCTATAAAACTCTAGATTAGCAAATGTTTTCTTTCAATCCATTGAAGATACGATCCCATTGTCTTCTTGCTTCCACTGTTACTGCTGAGAAATCAATCTTCTAATTGTCATTTCTCTAGAAGTAATTTCTCTTTAGCTGCTTTTAATATATTTGCTTTGTCCTTGCTCTTCTGAAATTTCAATGTGATATATCTAACTATGAAATTGCTTAACATGTATCTTGCTTGGTACTCCTAAATCTATGAATTTGTGTCTTATATCAATTTTGAAACATAACTTCTTCAAATATTCTTCTGACCTCATTCTTACTCACTTGCTACTCTATCCTTCATGCCTCTTAATCTCGCTACCATATTTTCTATCTCTTTAACACTCTGCTATATGCTGGGTAATATTATAGATCTCTTTTTAAATTTACTAATTCTTTCTCTGTTGCTGGAATGATGCATTGAATTTTAAATGTAATTATATTTTCATTTATAGAAAATAAATTTGTTTTCAAATATGCTTCATCACTTTTTTCAGTCAGTTGCTCTGTACTTATATAGTTAATCTTAAAAGTACTTGTTTAACATTCTTTTTCTCATAATTCCAAAATAATAAGTTTGCATAGGGCTCATTCTGCTGTCTTTTGTTTCTGCTAGTTCTCACTTATGACTTTCTTTATATTCATTGTAATTGCTTTGACGAGCTGCTAGTTCTTGGAACTTTTTCTGTAGTAATAGTTTAAGGCCTAGTTTGAACACCGGCTCTTGTATAGACAAAGTGATTAATTATGCCAGGATTCAAGAGGATTTCCAGGATGAAACTGATTTAAATTAAATCTTGAGTTTGTCAGGTGGTGTGAATTCAGGTTTCAAATCCATATGAGGCCAACTTGTAATCATGAATTCTGATGGAAAAGTTTTCCTCCTGTATGCAACAACAAATTTTGACACCAACAATTTTCTTCTAATTCCTTGAGATGATGTTTTTTGGAGTTTTTCTCCCCAATGCATTCTCTGAGGTTGTGTGGCCTTTTGAGGTCCCAGGTTTATGTAGTGGGTCTCTTATTAGACTCCTCACCTGGGCTTCATTTTCTGTTCTCCCTGCCCACACATTATGAAAAATCTAAGCTCAATATCAACTTGGCAGATACTTTCAAGCTGAAAGATTGACTCCTTTGCCTACCTCTCTGAGTACCTGCTTTCTCTTGGACCCTGTCTTCTGAGCATTCCTTAATTCCTTTTTCATTCATTGATGCATTTAAACATATGTTAAAAGTTATACAGAAGTTTTATTGGAAACTCAGGTCTCTCCAGTTTCCTTTTTTGATGCTTTCATCTCTTAGATCATGTCAGCAACAGATGTGGGATTTTAGGTGGCTGAAGGAAACAGGTGACTTCAGGATGGCTTCAGAATCGCTGTAATTCTACTAAAAACCAATCAAGTTTGAAGGGCTCATTAGCAGAAATGCAATGATATCAAGGAACCATAATGATTTATTTTAGCCTGAAGTGGATTTTTTAAAGCTAGAAATAGAAAGAAAAAGGGCACTGAAAAAAGTGGATTCAAATGAACATTTAGAGAAAAGCTTAAAATTTCAATCTCCCATTTAAAGCTAACTATTAGCAGTAATGGAGACTTTTACATCAAAATTCAAAATATTTTTGATCACCTAGGTAATATATGGATACATTACACATGCAGACAAACAACGTAGATAGCTGTACTGTAAAGCTTCCTTTGACCACCTCCCCAGTGCCAGCCTCTTCCCTCAAGTTAACCACGGTTTAAAAGCTTGGTGTGTAAATGTCCAGAACTTCTCTATTCATTCTTATTCACATTCATATCTATGCACACATACAGACAGAAACATAGAGTTTGTTTTGCATTTTAGAAAAATATCTAGGTGGTATGGTATTTTGCATGTCTGAGCATGTTTTTGTTCTACTCTCTTGCTGAATAATCTGGGTATACAATTATCCATTAAATCACTTTAGAATTTTGAAGACTTTGCTTCACTCCCTTCAAATTTCCAGATTTTCTGTAGAGAAGCCTGATATCATTCTGACTTTCCATTTGTGACCTGTAGTTTTCTTTCTGGAAATATTTAGAAATTTCTCTTTGTTTTTGGTGTCCACCCAGCTTTGAGCTTTAACGTGGATTTTTTTTTCTTGCTGCTGGGCACTCAGTTTGGCACTTCAGTTTGCTAACTAATGTTCTTTAGTCGTGAAAATGTTTCTTCTTATATTTCTTTGATAATTTGTTCTCTTCAGTTTCCTCTTTCTGGTGCCTGTCTCAGTTGGAGTCCTGTGCTCCGGGCACTTAGCTTTCTCTCTTCTTTTTTCTGTATAATCAGTTACCTCCGTTCCATTTGCCTTCTGTCTACTAATTATTTATTAATCTCCTACACACTGTTATCTCCTCTTTTTTTGCTGAGGAAGATTAGCCCTGAGCCGACATCTGTGCCAATCTTCCTCTATTTTTCTGTAGGTGGGACACCGCCACAGCATGGCTGGTGAGTAGAGTAGGTCTGCACCTGGGATCTGAACCCGTGAACCCGGGCCGCTGAAGCGGAGGATGCAGAACTTTAACCACTTGGCCATGGGGCTGGGCCTGTCTTTTATGTTCTTTGACTTTTCTTTTTTCTTCACTATCATTTTAGGAGAAACCATTTAAATATCACCTCTAAGAATCTGTCTCACAGAAATACACAAGACTCCTTAAGAACATGTATTCATAGGTTATACAAATATGTGTTCCATATTTTATGGTGTCTGTTGTTTTATATTATACATAATTATATGTATATATATTATACATATATATTTTATATATATATATATATATGAGAGAGAGATTGATTATTGCTGCTATAGAGGAAAATTGTTGACTTTAAAAATTTAAATTGTGAGCCAGCCCTGATGGCCTAGTGGTTAAAGTTTGGCACACTGCTTCAGTGGCCCGGGCTTGGTGCCTGGGCGTGGAACCACACCACTCGTCAGTCCGTAGCCGTGCTGTGGTGGTGGCTCACAGATAAGAGTCAGAAGAACTTGCAACTATACACAACTATGTACTGGGGCTTTGGGGTGGGGAGGGGAGGACGGAAGATAAAAGGAGGAAGATTGGCAACAGATGTTAGCTTAGGGCAAATCTTCCCCTGCAAAAAAAAAAATTGTTTAAAAAGGAAAAGGCTTTGGAGTATGTGTTGTTAAATAGATAAAGCTAATTTGGAAGAGAGACACTTTGAAAACTTAGGCCAAATGAGTCTGCAAAGGTATTGACAGTGTTTCCTTAAAAAAAAATTTACAAAAAAAAAAAAAGAATTTAAAATAATTCCCATATACAAAATAGAGGCGGATGGGCATGGATGTTAGCTCATGGCCAATCTCCTTCACCAAAAAAATAAAATAAAATAAATAAAAATTTAAATTGAATCCAGCACCTAATGAAATTCTTTTTTATTATATGTTTTCAACAGTCTTATGAACAGCAGATAACTTTTTAATATTCAAATATTTATAGGTCTTTTTTCTTTTCTTGTGTTACATTGTAACTCACTAAGGGAGTGAGTTGCTTGGGAGAAGAGATTGGGTGGCAGTGAGGTTGGGAGAACAAATAAGGAAGCTGGAGACTAGATTTCTGGCCTGGTCCTACCACTACCTGTAAGTGGACTTCTCTGGGCCTCTTTTCACATCTGCTAGATGAAGGTGCCACCCGGCTTATTTCAAAACCCTTTGCATCTCTTATTCTCTATGTAATTTCACAAAAATCTCTACTTTAGGTTTGCCAGGGTTAGCAAATGGCTCTTTTATTTCACGTTTGGATGATTATAAATTTAACTTGCCCATGGCTCATCAACACATTTTTGTGTGAATAATGAAAATAGCAGAGCATGGCATTATAGTCTGAACACAAGATGTTGCCAGAAGTCCAGTGGCAAGATCCTCTGTTAAGTAAGGGAGGATAAATCTGGGGAAATGCCATTCCTGGACACTAGAGGTAACGAAAGAAAGCCCTCAAGGTTATGCAACCAATTTTTCAATTAATATGCTTCCCTTGCCCTTTAACTGTATATAAATTAATAGCAGCTGAAATCGAATAAAGGAAGGAACACAGAGGAAAGAAGACCGGACCAAACAAGGCAATAGAGCAGAAATTACATTTATCTGACATCTGCACAATAGAGAAGGGAAGCTTGTGATCTGAAATCAAAGGGACAGGATTTTTAAAATAATGGACATCAGACCTGGATAGTTAGTGTGGAGAGAGCTGTGCAACAAGACACATTGAGGTGTGCTTGTCTGAGAATCTGTTTGCTGGTGTTACAGTAGAAGGATGTACATAATAATATTTACATGTGTTTTGAAACAAATTAATAGATTAACAAATTTAAGAGATAGGTAACGCACGTGGTGCAAAATTCAAAGAGGACAGGAGGCTATTCAGAGGCACCCATCCCCTCCCTGTATTGCATTATAATACAAGTTTACTGATAATAAGCTTCTAAGTACCAATACAGGCTTCTTTAGATTAGAGAAATGTACCAAAACAATGAGTAAATCTGCCTTTTAAATATGTTTACATGTATATACATATAATCTATATATATTTTTATGCAAGTACACATCATGGATGGATGGATGGATGGATGGATGGACAGATGGAGGGGTGGAGTGTTACTTTCAAATCCACTGCCCTCCAATTTCAAGAGACAAAAGATGTTAAAAAGAAAACCTATTTTCTGTTCTACTTTTCAATAAGTGAGTGACTACCATAATTCTGAGATTAGAAATCTAGGTGTTAAAGTAGTTCTCAATGTGCAGTCTCTAGATTTTGCAACTAAATTGACTTTAATTTTTAGATAGAATGTTCCTAAAGGCCAGAACCCTGGTCAAAATAATGACAGGAGTGCAATGCAGTTGATCGCTGCCCTGATTGTCTTTATTCTTCTTCTTGGGCTGTTGTAAAATCTCATGTAATAGCTTTTTTCACGTTTTTGTTTGCCAGTAGGACTTAAATACTGAGGAATTACAGAAATGTAAATGATCATGATAAAACTCTGACAAATACACCAAACAATGTACTTGGTCACAAAATTTTAAGAAAAATAAAAAAAAAATTTCTAAAACCCCCAGCTGGGCCCCACTTCTGGCAGTCATCTCAGGACGGAGAGAAGACCTCCAGGTCACCTGGAAAGCTTTGCTGACTCTGTGCCCTTGCAGGGGCATGCATTCACCTATGGATACATGTCTAGGATAAATCTATTGAAATATCACCATAAAAATGGCTGTCAAGAGCCAGTCTAATTAATTTGTCTATGAGGAATATTTTATTTTACAGCTGATCATATTAGAAGGATATTCTCAGCTCCTTTGTATGAAGCAGACATTAAAAAAAAACAAATTTCTGGTTATAGCTCAAGAGAATTGAGCATAATTTTCAGGCATGAAACAGTAAATATTTCTTCTTCTAAAAATATGAATTTAAAGGCTTTGACTAAAAATCTTGCCAAAGCTTTTGATGAGAGTTCAATTTGGTAGAGAAAATTTTAGGACAAAACAGGAAAAGGCTGGCTCCACCTAGGCGAGTGTGCCTTTTGTTCCCGGGTGACCCAACCTTCACGAAACTGTTTGTTATTCACCTCATTACAAACATCTCTCTGTCAAAGCAGGTGTTGGGTCAGGAGAGGACATGGTGTCCAGGAAACCTGCAATCAGGTTAGAACATTCCCAGGTGACCCATTCTCTTTCAATTGACTCCGAGTGGCTGGCACTGACTACCTCAGCCCCTGAGCTGCCTGCTTATGAAACAGTTGTCATTTAAGTCACAGTCGAAACACTTTCCCAATCCACTCTCCCTGGAGGCGTAGGAGCTGCAGTTCCAGTGACAGAAAGGGAAGCTGTTTTAGCCTTTGTAACCATTAAAGGAAATAGATAATTTCCATAAGGTTGCTTCAAAATTCCACTGCCTATGGGATTGGCTTTAAAAGTTTCTTGCATGAATCAGTCTCTTTGGGTAAAGTTCAAATTGTCCCTCCCATTTTCAGCTCACCAAAATGGTGGCTAAGTCTATCACGGAACTCAGCGTGTCTTCAAAGGGGAAGAAGAGGAGGCGGCAGGCTCAGACCCACAAGGCTTCCCTCTATATCCTCATAGGTCTCTGCTGTGAAATGGCTGGCCTAGATTTCTCCATGGACTAATGACTGCTGGCCATGTGGGGTGTTTGATGCTTGGTAGCCACTGCTTGAGCCCATGGTCTGGGCCAATTGACCTGAGGGAGGCTCTTTGTCTTGCTCTTAGGCTTCCACTAGCCCCCCCCACCAATACAACCATTTCCCATCACTAGGGCACGCAGGAACTTTCCTGTCCCTTCTAAGACACACAGGATATGGGGAACCATAAGCCCTGTCCAAAATCTTCCAGATTTTGTCCCAGAGAGTAGAAGACAAAGAGGTATATACAAATCCCACCCCCTGCTCTATTCTCTCTCTCCTTCTTCTTCCCACAATTCCCAGGGTTGGAAGAGGCAGGGTTTCTTCTTCCTCTATGTCACATCCTGAGTTCTGTCATCATGGGGTGTATAGTAAGACTCTAGCCCTTCAAGCCTGGCTTCTGTGTTAAAAGGAGCTAAAGGAATTCGGAGACAACCCTTCCTCTCTTGCAGTGTCAATTTTTCAAGATTTCTGCCCTGCTAATGAGGACCTTCTCCCTTAGGGGTCCCATCCTTTCCTTTCCTGGAGCTGTGACTCAGCCTTGAGGCAGGGGGACAAGGGGATGCTTAAGGAGAAAAGAAAATATATCATTTTATTATGTGCAAAATTATTTTCACTGCTACACAGGCAGTGAATTCCAATTACAGGATGGTAAATGTGGAAGTCTCTGGATCTGTAGATGCTTTAACGTAGCAGCCACGCAGGCTTTGTGCCTTTCTGAAGATCACCTGAAGATCACCATGTAAGTTGTATAAGTGTTATTGTCAATGTACTAGACAGCAAGAGAAAACAACCTACCATCTAAACAGGTTCTGGGGAAACCTTTCATTGTTCTTGATAGTTCTTGATAGTTTATGCTGCATAATCATTAAGGTACTTTTCTTCCACTGAATATTGATTCGTCAGAGGAAAAAACAACACTGTCAACTGTTAAGTAGAAATCTCTTTTTCCCTGGCAATCTCATGATATACTAGACTGGACCATAAGTTAGAAGTAATCATTAATCTCTTCTCAACTGTATTTCCTCTTATTTCCAACACTCCCCCCCCCCACCCCCGCCACTACTATTCCAGATTTCTGCTTCCCTACAAGTCTGAATTTCTGGAAGAATGTTAGACAAGCTGTCTCCTATTCCTTGCCTCCTGTTCATCCCACTCGTATCTGGCTCCCATTCCCCCCTTTCCCATTGACCCTTCACTAATACCAATGGCACCAATGACCTCCTGGTTACTAAAGTCAAAGGACACCTTTCTGTAGCACTCAGTCACTTTAGATACCATGGATCATTCCTTTCAGATTGATGCCTTTTTTCCTGCTTGGCTTCTCTGGCATTCTTGGTTTTCCTCCTACCTCACAGGTTGTACCTTTTCAGTCTCTTTCAGGCTTTTTCTCCTCTACCAGAGCTCTTAAGAATTATCTGGAACTAACTCCTGGGATCCTTTCTCTTTTCTCTCGATATGCCAAGGATTTTATCCATCCTATGCTTAAGTTCCATCTAGATTCATGATTCTATTTTTGTGCGTGTAAGTTTCACCTGGGGGAAAGGGTAAAAAATTCAAATCACTTAATCTTTTCTGCTTGAATTCCTTCTTCAATAATCACTCTCATAATAGCCTCATAAAAAGTTATGATGATAAAAAGAAATCATAAATGAACAGGGCTGTAATCAGAAAACAAGATGTGCTGTGGTGTCAATCCGAAGTGAAAGACCTGGGCAGGGAACCAAGGGCTGTCCTTTATTCACTCTGTCACCTTAGACAAGTCACTTTAACTTCCTGGGTTTCAGATTTTAGAGACCACAGGTGTGACTTAATTGTAGTTTTCATAAAAGGTTGACTGTGAATCCTTCCAAATGACATTTCATTTTCAAAGTCTGAGTGACTCCTTACTTGTTTGGAAGTGGTATAAAAGGGCAACGTTGGAGAGAGACGATTCCTACAGAAAATAAAACCGAATCCAAAACCGCTGTTTACCCCAGAGTCTATTCTATTTCACTTATTGTCACTTAAAACTTTTAGTAGGGAAAAAAGTGGTCCCTGTAAAACAGATGAGGCAAGTGTTAGTGTCATATTAGCTGTGGGGAAGTATTAGCAGCAGGAGAGATGATGTTATAGCTGAGGCAATTTTTAGGTAGAAGACATTGCTGAGCTGGTTAGAAAAATACTGTCAATGCCAGGTTTATGTTATAGGGGACTTTTTGTTGCCCCTGCCCCGCCCAAGTAATTCACACCCAGGGCTGGAGAGTTCATAGGTCAGTAAGGCAGTATAGTCCCTTTCTGGTGGAGGAAATACAGGAAAAAAGGTTTAAAAAGCAACAAATTATATTTCAGAAGAAAGTTTTGTTTTGTTTATAAAGGATGGGTAATAACATTTTTGACTATGGTAATTTGCAGTGGGAATTCTGCATAAATCTTGGGAAAACCCTATGCCATAAAACAGTAAGGTTTGTGCCAGTGGTGTGTGGGTAAAAGTTTAATAGGTGGCTCTCCTAGAAAAAAAGAGCCAGATTTGTAGCATTTGCTGATTTCCATGGTATACATATTCCCACCACGGCCAGTTTCAGTCTACCAAAGTGATGATCTTGAACAAATTGTTAGGAAAAGGTGCACAGTAGGACCCTACCATAGCCATCACAAAGACACACTAGATGCAGATTACCTGGACAGCACAGACAATAGTGAAACGTCTTAAATAATTAACAAGTTGTGAGTTTTGGGTATAGGTTACCTTTGTTTTAATATAATGTGTTTAATTGTAAGTTTATATAATTTACTTTCTAATAATGGCTGTGTTTAACGATTGGCTCACAAAATCCCTGAAAAATTTTAATATGGGTTCTTGCAAGCTAGTAGGACCAGCTCCAGCTCACCATTTGTTTGTTCTCAAGGAATAAAGGATAATTAATATTAATATTTGCTTAAGCACTATTTAATTACATTTGAGTTCTGCAAGGTGAACACTTTGCTCTAGGTGTTTTGTATGCCTGTTAATTTTCTAGAACTCTGTTATCTATCAATAGGTAAATCAAAAGCTGTGATTAAAATAATCAGATGCTAGATCAAGATATAAAAGTTTTCTGTAAATTTGTGTGACTGAATGTGAGATCTGTATCTCCTTCTCTCAGGAAAAAAAACCCAGAGAAAAAGATATTTGCTTATTGACTGACATATTATGGACTGAATTTTGTCCCCCCAAAATTCTTATGTTGAAACCCTAACCCCCAATGTAATTGTATTTGAAGATAGGGCCTTTAAGGAGGTAATTAAGGTTAAAGGAGTTCAGCTCATTAGGCCCTAATTTGACAGAACTGGTATTTTAATAAGAAGCAGAAGAGACGCCTGAGCTCTCCATGCTGGAGTACAGGTCAGGGTCATGTGAGGACACAGCAGGAAGGCACCGTCTGCAAGTCTGCTACCCGAGGAGAGGGGCCTCACAGAAACCAACCCTGCTGGCACCTTGATCTTGGACTTCAGACTGCAGAACTGTGAGAAAATAAGTTTCTGTTGTATAGGCTACCTTGTCGGTGATATATCGTTATGGCAGCCCAAGCTGACTAATACAACATGTAAATAATGAAATAACACGGAATTCCCCAGCAGCAACATGATACTTACACCTCAGGCTTTGTCACGCTGTCATGAGGAATTCTTTCCTGTCTGCTCCTCTGCTTGATAAAGTTCCACTTAATCCTATAGGTCAAGAGTTACCACCTCTGGGAAGCTCTCCTTAGTGTCCTCAAACATGTGTCAGCCCTTCCTCCCTTGTAAACAGTTCTCTTATAATAATGATCATAGTGTTTTGTCCCAACTCAATCCTTTGCAGAAAGTTAGACTACACATTAGAAATTAAGAATCAGCATGCTATCTTTCCTGTCCATGTGCTAGTCACTAGCCTCATGTGGCTGTTTACACTTAAATTTAAATAAAATTAAAAATTCAGTTCTTCAGTTGCATTAGCCACATTTCAAATACTTACTAGCCACCTGTGGCTAGTGGCTACTGCATTGGACTCTCAGACATGGAACATTTCCATCACTGCAGTAAGTTCTGTTGGACAGAGCTGCACTAGACTGTAAGTAATTTGAGGTGGGGGGCAAAGCTGTATCTTTTTTGCATCATTTTATTTCCCCAGCACCTAGTCTAGTGCCTGCTATACAGTAGGCATTCAATAAGTGTTAGTTGAATTAACAAAAGAAAAAATTAACACTATTTACCTAGGTGTAGCTACTTAAAGCATTCACAGTTCCTAGAGACCACAGAAATAAACACATATATGTAAATTTATTTTTATTATTGACAAATAAAAAACTCAAAATGAGTAATTTTCATTTTCCCTGGGATGAGAACACCAACATGCACCATTAAGATATAATGATAGAATTCATCTTTCAGGGGTTAATATAGCAATCTACAGTTGTTAATTCGGAAGCACAATATTGATTCTAATTTATTTTTTTCTAGGTCATCTCTGCTCCATCGTTCTGTAAGTGACCTATGGACTCATTAAATCTTTCAGCATGATATTTATGCAACCCTATTTAACGAGTCCTCCAACACCTTGAATTCTCTGGATCTCATACCTATTATTTTAGTGGCAAACTTCTGGTTTAATTAATCATATTCTTCATGGACTCAAAGGAGATCATAAAAAGGTCACCCAGGCTTACACAACTCTCTGCTTTCAGACAGCCTCTTTGTCGCTACATTTAAAGATCTTCAAAGAGAGACATGATAACCCTTGGGAATCTATTAGGTATTTAGATACGCTTACTCTTGAAGACTTTTCTTTGTTTCTTGCTTAAATCTTTCATAATTTAGCCCAAAGCAGTTTCCCTCACTCTAACTCTGGAGCAAAAGGAGCCCAAGGTCATCTGTCATGTGCTCTGGAGAAGCCCCCACCAGTGCTATGATGGAGACTAAAATACAATCTAAAAGGAGAAGTTGCTCTTCCAAGATGTTCCTTTAGCTTTCCCAGTAACCTCAGGGGTAAATACTAGGGCCGAGTAAATATTATTTGAATGAATAAATGAAAACCATAAAGATAATTGCTTAACAAATAAAAATAGGCCCTGGTGCAAAGCCCAATGTGCACCCTAACTCCTTCCTCATATGCTTCAGGACACAACTTTTCAAGTGGGAGAAGTAGGTGTTAGTTAACAAGGATGCTGTTCTAGGGCCGGGGGAAGAGAAAGATTTAGGAAGGGAGAGTGCAGAGAGAAGAGAGAAAGAAGAAGATCTCATAGGAAGCAAGTCCGTGTAACCTTTGGTTTGAACTCAGCACTGACACATATAAGCTGGATGGCATGTGGGTAGCAAAGAAGAGAGGGAGGAAAAAAGTCGAGGTTGGGAGGAGACAGGGCATTCATCCTCAATCCCGATGCTGCGAGCCTTCAGCAGGCATGGACAGAGAAGCTTGTGTCAAAATCCTTTTACCCCACTCCTGCAGGCCACACCATGTCCCAGAGTCTCCCTCGCTGCTTGGCACTGCTTTCCCGCTGGATGTGATGGACACAGAGAACAGCTGTCTGCCTCTCCACGACAGAGGCTGCTGCCAACCATGGCTTACTGGAGGTGAGCCCTGTTTTCTCAGGGCTGGAAGTTTCCTAACATCTAGTCCTGGGAGATGTTCTTCTCCAAGACATTTGTTAAAAATGAGTGATTCTGAGAAACTTGAACATCCTACCTATGATGTTTAATTCCTCTTGCTGTTGGGACCAGTTTGGGGGCTAAATCCCTGGCAAGATTTGGAGGCTGGGGTATGACACCAGCAAATGAAGCAGCATTCAGTATAGGTGACTAGTGTCCATCCCTTCTAACCAGTCAGAGAGATCTGCTTCCTTCAGCTGCGAGGCTGGTAGTTTCTCCGTCTTACAGATGAGTACACTGAGGCTCAGATGATATACCCTTATTGCTTGCCTATCCATGAAATGCAAGAAAGGGAGATTACCCCCCTGACATCTAGATCATAAAATCATGGCTTCAGATATTTACTGAGAAAGCTGCAGGACACAATATACGGGGTCTCCAAGGTTTGGCACTTCTTATATGACTTTAGTAAAGTTCATTATCCTTTTTGAACCTTAATTTATTTCCTCACCTGCACAATGGCGAGAATAAGAAGACGTGACGTGATTTGAAGGTGCTTGGCAACATAGTAAGTGCTCAATAAATGCTAGTTGTTATTGTTCTTATTATTTAAGTGTCAGGAAAAATATGTTAATGTCCTCGAATTGCTCTTTATTATTTCGAAGCATGTAAGAACTGCGTATTTTGCTCTTTTGTGCTCCCTGTTGAAATTGGCGTAGCCTAGAGTATGGCAGGCACTTGGCATAAATTTATAATTTTCCAATGCAATACCATGGGCATTTTTAGAAAGTGGTCATTCTGTAGCGCCTTATATAAAGGTTCATACATCCTCAAAATGAGCAAACATCCTGTTTTGTTTGTTTTTAATCTTGTTCTACAGTAATTTGTATTTATTAAAAAATAGAAGTTACCAGAGTTAAAAGTATGACTAACCTGTTCAGCTTCACCAATTAATCTCTAGCTGATAACAAGGAATATATTTTTCATCACTTAAAGTTTGAGTTCACAAATTTAAAAAGTGAAATTTCAAGTATGTATGTGATGAGTATTCTTGGGATCAATCTTATAGTAAAAAAATCCTTCTTTTCTGGCAAATGTGTAATGGCTTTATATTCTATTACTTTTTATTCATTTTGTTTTCAACCGTAGTCTATTAGTGGAGACGTTTAAGGTAAGAAACAAATGTTTGGGGAAATATTAAACTTGGTATAAAAATGTACTTTTCGTGTACTGCTATAAAAGAACTTTTTCTTTTTCAAATACAAAACAATGTAAATTTTTTTTCTGTTTTAGCAATGAGACCTGTTTTTCCACGGAAAGCCTGAAATTGGTTTATTTTTATGTCACCTTTTATACGTGGGATGCTGAAGGGACCAAACTAACTAAGTGATTAAAGATTTTTTTATGTTCAGGTATTGTGGGAATAGCTATCTCATTTTAAAATAAATATTTTTGCTAAGCAGGGAGCTCAGTTGACATTCTGAAGGGAATAGAAGCTGTGAACCAGCCATCACAAGCCTGACAGCACAGCCACCAAAATGGAGCATTTATGTCTCTATTGCATTTGTTTTGAAAACCAAAACCCAACTCATGTGATCTGAGCTCCACTGTCATTTACCTCCTCTGAGAGAATTCAGCATTCTACGTGCGGTATTAAATGTTTCACAATAACTCTCAACATTACCAGGACAGTAACAATAAGTGCAACACCAAAAAAGTCCAATGATGCTTATAATTATGATTTAAAAGACAGCCTAAATATTTATAGCCAAATGAAGAAGACATTTTTGAGGTCTCCCTGAAGCCTTCCTGGAGAAATCAATATGACTCGCCCCTCCTCTGCCCTGCCTTCTGATGTGGGCTTTATCACAAGGTCACCACAGGAACAAGATCATCACTGTTGGGAGGACGTGGACTGAATTCATAGCCGGGCTGTGGCTTTACTCTGAAATGGCATTCTCTTTTTAGCGTCACAGTCAGTAGGAGAAAACGCAATAAAACACCATGAGGCAGCTTAGAGCATCTCCTTCCAGGTGCTACAGTCAAAAGATAGGAATGTATTGGATCCCTGTTAGTCAAATGTGGTCCATGGAAAAGTGGCAGCAAGGGCACCGACTGGGAGCTAGTCAGAAACGCAGTTCTCAGGTCCCACCCAGACCTCCGGAATCAAAATCTGCATTTTCATAGAATCTCCAGGTAATTTTAATGTACTCCTAAAGTTTGAAAAGCATTGAACTAGAGCATCATTGTATGTGGCAACTGATGTAGAGGAAGAGGAAGAACTTACACCCCTTTCTCAGTAAAGTTGTTTTCACTAATTCTTCAACATTTCTAAGCTATACTGCTTCACAGATCAATAAGTGCCTGAAGACAAAAACATCATAAGCCTCACTGTAGAATTCTACCTTTAATACATCAGAATAGAAGTTTTCTTTCTTTGGAATCATGGTAATGCCTCTTTTCTCCCTGAAATGCACACCCACTGGAATGGCTTAGGCCAGTTTTTTTATTAGCAAAAGGAATACAATAGATTTCATGATGCAGGATATTGAGTTGAAGTCCTCTCTAATTTTCAAGCTTCATTTTGCTCTAATCAGTAACCCCTGGCTCAAGCATCCCTATTAGTGAGGTATTTTCAAGTGCTCTTAATTCTAGAGTATTAGGAAATCCTGAGCTATCCCCTTAACTCAAAATACCATGTGGGAATACAATGAATTCTGCTGGATTTTTAAAAGGATGGGTGTGGTAAGTAGAGTGGAGTGGATCCAGGAGACTCCCTGAGAGTTAATTTAATCCACTGGATTTTAAGATAATAAGATTGTAGGAAACCAGTGCTGTGAGAAGTAGGAACTTAAAAAAAGTTTCTAAAGTGAAAATAATAGTGTGAGTGTAAGAGAGACAGGTCAAGGTCCAAAAGGAAGCCAACTTTGCAAATAGAGAAACAAAAAGAAGGAGAAGAAGACAATACGGAAGAATGGAATTTATGTCAGGAAGAGAGAACAATGATGAAAAAATAAATACCAGAGGAAGACAGGTAAAGATGAGGAGCACATCATAGATGTGGCTGGGAATTATAGTAGGAAAAAGATGGGAATGTAGAGAAAGGGAGGATGAAGAACAAAGGAATAAGTCCATGATGCCTGCGAACCAGATGGCCACACGCCATCCCTCTCTCAAAAGCGACCCCTCCCATCCAGTCCTACCTGGCCGGAAGGACGGTGGTCACCACTTGAGAGCTTGAGGGTTGGGGGGAGTAAAGTTGGGGGACACAGAGGGATCCTCATGGCAAGTTTCCGACAAGAATGAGGAGGAACCGTCCCCCTGTGTGGAAAAAAAGGGAGGCTGTCATTTTTGTGGCATTGAAATTGATTTCTAAGTCATCTGTTCTTTCAAATTATTTGTCTGGGAGCTCTCTTGAAGTGCCTTCTAGAATGGAGATTTAAAACCTCTCACTCCTTTATCTATTCCAACACTTCCTACTACAAATGTAATGGATCTGGCAATTGAATTCTCCTTGGTTCTTCCCTACCCTCTGTAGGAATTAGATGTTAAATATGATCATAACTATTACTTTTGAGAAATTCTCCACAAAGCCCCACTACCGTCAAGAAACCCAAGAAAAGATTGTATTGAGTTACCGACAGCAGATGAACAAGACAGCCCAATGAGTCAGGGCTTAATGGCTACACTTTTCTCTCTCAAAGAGAGAGAACTATTTTTTAATACATGAAGTTAACTTTGTTAGCCCTCTACTGAAGTCATTCATTCCAAAAATACGTATTGAGCACCAACTATGTGCCAGACATTGTTCTTGGGTGCCTAGAACTCAAGAGCAACAGTGAGCAAAGTAGTCAAAGCCCCTGTCCTCATGGAACTTACATTCCTATGGAGAAGGACCAACAGTGAATGACACACTTAAGAAAGAAGTAAATGACCTAATGTGAGAAGGTGAGAAATGCTGTGAAAAACAGAAAGTAGAGCAGAATAAAAGAAAGAGGAGATGCCAGGGATAGGAGAGTGGTGCAGGAGGGTAGCAAATTTCAATAGCATGGCCATGGAAAGCCTCTTTGAGAAGACAGATTAGAGCAAAGACTTGAAAGACAGGAGGGAGTTGCCCAAGCAGACACTTGAGAGATGAGCATTCTAGGCAGAGGAAATAGTCCGTGCAACTGCCCAAGGTGGGATTGGCCTGGCTTATCGGGGCCCAGCAAAGAGCCCAGGATGGCCTGAGCAGAGAGTAGGTCAAAGAGGAAACGAAGAGAGGATCAGCCAAGTGGAGTCAGATCATGTTGGATCCTGTAGACTTTTATCCTGAGAGAGATGGGAGCCATGAAAAGGTTTTGAACAGATGATTGACCTGATTTATGTTCTAAAAGCCTGCTGTGTTGGGAATAGATTGTGAGTGGGCACCCATGGAAGCAGGAAGACCAGCTAGGAGGCTACTTAGAAATCCAGGTGAGAGATGGTGGCAGCCTAGGCTAGGGTGGTTCTGCTGCAGTTGGCACCTTTACAAGTACAAAGATGTCCTAACTGCTTTATAATATTTTGCAAGTCCTACGGTGTTTTTGATTCTACCTAAAACAAAGACCCAATAATAAATTTAAGAATTGCAACAGCTCATTATATGTTTCCCCAAACCTAAGAACTACTTTTTTTCTAAAAATAATATATAAGATTCAAAGAAAAAGGAAAGAAATTCTTTTCAACCAAAGCTAGAAGACAACATATTTCTTATTCTCTGTATATCATTGAGAATATGTACATGATGCTGGCTACTATCTTAGACCTGATCTTCCATATGCTAGCATAATTAGCCAAGGCAAAATCCATTTTGATGTCAAAATGGTTAAACATGCTAAGTTTCTCCCCAATTGTATGAAGTTGTTTGTGTATCAGAGTGTGTGTTTGTGTTTGTGTGTGTGATGGTCACAGAGGGTATGTAGTGGAGAATCTTTCCAAACTATCAGAAAATGATGAACTGTTTACTATTCTATCACAAACATCAACAAAAGTTAAAACCACCTACCTCTATTGATAAAACTCTTTGAAATGAAAATATTATTGGAGGCTTGGTTTCAGCTACAAATTCAAAGACCTCCTCATCAAATTCAAAGATTACCCTTAGCAAATGATTATAATAAATGCAGAAGACTTGTCTCAATTGATTTTTGTTGACAGAAAATGTATAAGCAGGATTCCAAGTGGTAGATTTGTTACCTTAATTTGGCCTTAGGCATAAGACATGGAAAAGAGAGAATGTGACTCTTGCTCTTAGAAACCGGTTTCCTATTGTGAACTGAAACTTCCTTCAGCACTTTTTCAGCCCAGTGGCCATGCATTTGCCCTTTTGCGATAGCCTTTTCTCTTGTCTTTACATATTGCTTCATCTAATATTTCAAAGCACTAACACATTTCCTCTGTGGATAGTTTACAGGTAAATATTTCTCTTGGTTTGAGTTTGGCCATTCTTCCCCTTAAAATGTTGAAGGCCAAGTAAAATCAGATAGTAGTTTCCTGAGATCAAATAAATTTTTACGTTCTTTGCTTTTAAAAGTGTTTAGGATGTGTGTGTTTGACTATTTCCATTATTCTAGTTATGGCAAAGCAGAACTTTAAAAACAAACTAGAGATACATTGGGAATAAAATGTCTACAGTCAGCCCTCCACATCCGTGGGTTCCACATCCACGGATTCAACCAACTGCAGATGGAAAGGCTTATGATAGTTGTGTCTGTACTGAATACGTACAGACTGTTTTTCTTGTCATTATTCCCTAAACAATACAGTATAACAACTATTTACATAGCACTTACATTGTATTAGGTATTATAAGTAATCCAGAGATGATTTAAAGTATATGGCAGGATGTGCATAGGTTATATGCAAATACTACACCATTTTATACAAGGGACTTGAGCATCCGCAGATTTTGGTATCTGCAGGGGTCCTGGAACCAATCCCCTGTAGATATCAAGGGACAACTGTAATCAGCATTGGCAAAATTCACATAAATCATGCACAATGACGCGCATACAGAGTAGAAGTAGAAGTAAACCCAAAAGGTTTTGTGGGCCGTCCATCGTTGTGTAGACTTTTTTGTTTATGGTAGGTGGGCAGATGAAAGTTGATGGGATTAAAGACCATCTCATCCCATTCCTGATGTTGAACTCAGTGCTTGCTGGGAAGACTCTGAACCCCACCAACACATACACTCTCTACTCTAGCAGGTGGTGAATATTCTCTTTGGATCCCCTCCCCTCCGTCCAATACAACCATCACCATACTCCCATAATTTCTCATCCTTAGGAAAGGAAAATAAGGACAAAGGAAGGGAAAATAAAGTTAATAGGGTAGAGAAAAAGGGGAGGAACCAATAGCATTTACGCGAATCTCAGTTCCAATTTTGTTTAAATCTCAAACTCAGTTGCCTTACAGGGGCCAATAGATAACAGAAATCCACGGAGCAGCCTGGGCAATGCTATACAGGCCTAAGGGGCAGCCTCTTCCCAGCTCTAGAGATTTGTCTACATGTTGGCTCAGAGTAATCATATAATCTAATTTTTAAAGAGAAATTAATTTTTTTAAATAGGAACATTTCTGATTTTTAGGTAATCGTGTGATGGTTTTGTAATGTGCCAACTTGGCTAGGCTGAACTACATTTCCCAGAGTTCCCTTTCTGTCTGTTTCCAGTTAGGGTGGGTTACAAAGGAGACTCTCCCAAGAGTTGGAAGGCTCAGGAAAGAGGCAGCAGCCATTTTGTAACACACATGCATTGTTGTTGATCTGTTGACTGGTAATGGTAATGGCTGGTTAGGTTATTTGGACTATCCTTCCCACTTAAAACAACTAAAAAAGCTGGATTTGATATTAAAACTGTCTTCTTTAAAGAACCTAAGAATCACAAAAATTTAAAGACTGATCAGGCCCAAACTGCAGGGACGTGAAAACTAGATGGGTAATAAGCAGGGAAGCCATATCTGTCCTGCAGGGCTTTTGCTAACACGGGAAACTTTGAATTCACCTTTTGACAGCCTTGTAGGGTGAGGCCAAAACTCAAAGCCCGTGGTCTGCCCAGAATGAGGAATCTCACAGGAAACCTTCCCTACAATAAGCCAGGCATATAAATTGTAGATTTGAAAATAAACCAAATAGAACTTCTAGAATTAAATAAAATACAAAAGCTAAAAGTAAAAACTCAGTGGATGAGTGGTATAGCAGTGTAAACAAAGAATTAGTGAATTAGAAAAAGGGTCATAAAAAATTGTCCGCAGGGTAGCACAGACAGAAAAGGATGGAAAATATGGAAAAGAGTTAACAGACAGAAGATAGAGTAAGAAGGTCCACTTTATTTTATATGTAAATTATGTGATGGAAGGAAACTTTTGGAAAATGTGTTGGAAGTCATTTTTGCTGACATGATAGCTGAGTTTTTACAGAACTGATGAAAACTATCCATCCAGCCACCTCAAACACATATTTAGATACAACATAGAAAAACTGCTTAAAACATAAGAAAAAAAATCCTAAAGCAAGCAAGGCAGGAAAATACAAGTTATCATCAAAAGAACTACACTCTAAGACTAACAGTTAAGTTCTCAACAAGAGAAGTCAGAGGACAGTGGAATTTTATCTTCAATGTGCCAAAAGAAAATAACTGACAACCTAAAATTCTGTACCTAGTGAAAATATCATTCCAGAAAGAAGGTAAAATAAAGACATTTTCAGACAAAAAGGAAAACAAAAACCAAAGAGTTTACCATCAGTAGAACGTATAAGAGGAACTTCTAAAGGATATAGAAGATAATGATGCCAAATATATAGTCTGAGACATAAGAAAGAATGTTCAGCAAAGAAGGTTCTGAATACGTAGATAAATCTAAATGAACACTGACTATATAACATAGAATAATAATGTCTTATGGGTCTAGAAGTCTACAGAATAAATTTCAAAAATAAATCAAGAGGAGACAAATGGAGTTAAAATTGTTCTAATATTCTAGTACTGCCTGGAAGGAGAATAAACATGTCTAAGTTTTACATTCAAGAGAATAATGAATAACTATATATTTTTTAGAAAGCTAATTCTTCACATTGATAAAAATGAAAAGGAAATTTCTTCCACAGAAAAAACAAACCAAAAAAACCCCACTAGGTGGGTCAACCAAGACTTGACAATGAGCAAAACATAGTCAATAGGCAGCCAATTTGGAGTCTGTGGTCTGGCTTCTATGAGAGGGCCCAGTGGGTACTAGCAGGGAGCAAAAGATTAGAGGAGGCACAAATGAATCTTGTAAGAAAGAGGTTTTACTTTTAATCCCCAAGTTAGTCTCTGTCTCTCTGAACACTGGGAAGGCAGGATTGAAATATCAGCCACATTTAGGGTTCTGTCTCAGGGCCCAGTGGTAGGCCTGACAAGACTAACTTTACCCAGAGAGATGAGTCACTCATCCTGTTACATGGGTGTCAGAGGGGAAATGAGGAAAATCAGTCTATATTCCCCAGATGGAGGGGAAAAAAAGATCCAGTAGCTACATGATTAAATGTTCCTTGGCTATAAATTAAAATGCCCTAAAGGTTCCTGGAATTCTCTCTTGCTTATGAGCTAAATTAAAACAGAAAACCTGTGTTCTAAGAAGCATCAAAGACAAATTAAGTGTCAGAGAAAAAGTAAATTACACATTTATCGACTGTTTTATGAGGTTACAGAGATGGTTCATTAAAAAGTCCCCTCCAAAGATGATTCTTCTTGTCATGAGAGCCAGGAGCTGCAAAGTGATCAATATCCATTGGAATATTAGCAGCAGATAGGGCAACTCCTGATTAACGATGTTTCAACACTTGAAAATAAATCTCTTTGTTCAGGAAAAAGGGAGAAAGTCCTTTTTATACTGAATCAATTCAGAGTCGAGCATGACCACAAAAGTTGTGGTTTCTCTCCACTGGCAGCTGTTCTTGAGTTGCTTCCAACACCTTTTGTACAAATCAACCCTTTCCTATTGGTTTTGGCAAACCCAGGTATGCAAATCCCAAGGAAACCAATTATGTCACTGAGTTGAAAGACTGGCTAGGGTTTATCACATCCATCCAAGAACTCTCCAGCTATAGATTTCATAAAAAGACATACTTGAGCAAAGCTGAAAACAGCATACACTCAGGGACTGAATCAACAATTTCATGGCTAGAAACATGCAGCTGCTCATTTCTCCACAATTTAGAACTCTCCTGAAAAGGAGCTGAGTATTCTCTTTTAAGAATGTCTACTGTTGTTTGTAACTTAATAAATTTCATAGGGACTTATGTACAGGAATGTACAATGTAATTTTATGTCAAACTGAGGGCCAAAATATTTATCTTTTGTATTATAAGTTGCCTCTAGGGATCACCTACTTCCATTTTCCCCAATGCCCCAAAAATTATATACAAAAGGAATAGACTCATGGAATCTCTGTTTTAATGGGGAAAAATGGACTCTTCATAGGAAAAAGGCCTTGGGGATGTCACAAAGTGGGGCATTCTAAAATAAACTTTCACATTGTAGCTAGCCAAATTTGGTCCCCTGCTAAATACAGACCAAGCAGGACAAAAGTTCTTGGTCCATCTGTGGAAAAGAAATGTTTTTTTTAACCTGTTTTGATTGAGGGACATTCTCTTATGACTGTTCTGTTGCAAGATAGTAAAAATTGAGTTGATCCTTCCAGATCATGAGCTTGTTGTTGAGTAAAAGGTTGGCAAAGTCACGTTTTGAATTAATCTCCACATGTAGCTTGCTCTAAATCTAGCCAGAAGAATTCCTCCTTGCCACAGAAGAACTGTTGTCTTCCAGCAACTGGCTTTTCAAATTTCTTTTGTTAAAAATATTTTTAGTCCTGTTTGTTCACTTTTAAAGGAGTTTGGTTACCAAAGGCTTGGAAAATTACACAGATGGTAACTGGGGTTCAGAACGGCTCAAAATAGTAACACTAGGAGAAAATAGGAACGTAAAAAGAGCTTGCTCCCTGTTTAGGAGGAGGTTAGGAACACAAAACACATTATTACACTAGTTAGAATAAGTGGATGAAGAGGAAGAAATTATATTCGACAATATGGTGAAAGAAATTGATGAATGGGAAGAAATATGACGCCATGCAGTGTATATGTTTGCTGTAAGTGAAAGATTAGCCATTATTGGTTCCAGTTAGAAAACTGCTTATCCCACCTGCAAAATACTTAAAGGAGGAACTCTATTCCCCTCAGTAACCTCTGGCAAAGTCTAGCATGCTTTTCTCTTCATAAGAAGGTTGCAACTATCTTGAACGTTACCTACTATAGCGTCAACTCAATTTCCTTGTCCAACACTCAGTGATGGACGAGTTCATACATTTCTAGCTGTCATAAAGTCACTCTGCCTCTCAGCTTTCTGACTGAATGGAACTGACTCAGTTAACCTCCTTTATAGATATTGTTGGTCAGCTTCATTTCCTTGAGTTGCTCCTTTTTCTAATTTGTTTCTGCTGTTGTCAGTTTCCCTCATATCCGTGTTAAGCTTCAAAGGCCATTCCAATACTGGATGTGAGAGGGATTATTCCAAAGCCAGTGCCATTCTGTTTCTGGTCCACATCCAACAATTACAGGAGCATGGATGACTGCCACGCTGGGCCTGGCCTTTTGTTTCCTACATTTGCTGTCCTGTGCTATGGTCTTTCTCCACATGACCTACACTTGATCTTATTGTTTACTCCACTGTTTACTATTGCTCTTTCTTGTTATGGTCATTTCTCTTTATTAGCCACTGGGTCCTACAATATTAACAGTCATAATTTCCTATTTTATTAATCGAGTCATGGTTCCAAAGCACAACATTTTTAAGCCCTGAAGAACATCTCTCAATAAATGCTTTAGTTTGACATGGAACCAACAATCTTCAAGGGCAGCCTTCAAATCCAGACACAACAAAATGGTCATAAGAGCAACCTCATGGATGAAAAGCAAAGAGAAACCATAATGGTACCTATTTATAGTAACAAATGAAGGCAACAGAACTACTAAAAATTCACAGAAACACTTCAGATCTCTTTCTAAGGGGCCAAAAAATAAGAAATGGAAAATTTGCTATAAATATGGTAGTGGCACACACTGTTAATTACCTACCCAATTGCTATCTCTCCTCTATTATTTTTTCTTCTTATCATGCCTGTGATTTGTTTAGGAATGGGCATATGACACAATTCTGGTTAATGAGGGGAAGCTTATTGGGGAGATTTAGGAAGGTTTTCCTCAATCTTATAAAGGTTACATGATGAAGACATTTCGTTTTCTGCCTTTGAATGATTTTATGTAAGGTTGTGATGCATGGAGCAATGGCAGCCATCTTGTGACTGTGGGTTTACAGCCTGGGGATGAAAGGCAACAAACTGAGAATGGCACAGTGGAAATTCTGAAAATACCTGGGTTCTTGATGAGGTTGTTGAGTCACTGAATTAACCATTCCTTGAACTGGGATACCTCTGAACTTCCAGTAATGTGACTTACTAAATTTTATTATTGTTTAAGCCAGTTTTAATTCGGTTTTCTGTAGTTAAGTTGCTGCTGAATGCACCTTGACTAATAAATTATCCAACAGTTATTAGTTCTTCTAATGTTTGGTTATATCCAATGAAGAAGTTTAAAGGTGCTTCAACACCTACTAAAGTTGTTTTTTATCTTGATGACTTAGAGCAGTAACATAAAATCTTTGTAGGGTTATTTAGATTGAGAGTTATGTAATTTAAACACATTTGTGATTGCATTTTGTCTATGAGTAAAGTAGTTGACATATTTGGACCAAAAACAAAAACAAGGCAAAATAAAACTCTGTAGGAATAACAATATTTCCCAAAAGAGATATTTTAGAAATACAAAAACTGGCTAATGAGATATCAACCATAAGCTAAGTATATTATGTCAGTGTACAAAGTAATGACAAATCTGAATTTAGACAGCATGGACTAAAAAGGTACATATTTGAATATATCACTGGGGACTGATTATTGTTAAGTTGTTTCTTAGATTTCAGTCAAATCTGGATCTTTTTCTCCCAACATTTGAACATTTTTAAAAGATCAATCCTAACTGAAAAGTATAGCAATTTCTGAAATTATGTTAAAATTTATTCCACTTTACTAATGCATAATCAACCTGAGAGGGAGGTTAAAAATATTTAAATTGTATATTTATAAAAAAATTAACAGCATATCTAAGTAATTATTAATCCTTATATTTTCATAATGCTTGAGAATCTATATTGCCAAGGCTTAAAACTTTAGGAGTCAAAATATTAAATAAATGTCCTATCCAATAAATATGAAAGGCATGGAGCAGAAATAACCACAAAGATATATTTAGAATTAGCCACAAGAAATGTAAATTGATGAATGGACTATACAGTGAAACTAAACTAACACTTTTGAGCTTTGCAAGTTCAAAAAGCACTTGTATGAAATAGCAGTACCTTTTAAATTAGGTATTTTACTCTGCAGATAGAAGGACAGAAAAATTGAAAAGCACATTTTTCCAAACAGAAAAATATCTGGTGATGAATCAAATGGTTAGAATGCTATAAAACCAAGATGATGTTTGCTAACCTGAAAGTCTTTGATTTAGAAATATTCAGTTTGTTTAAAGTTAATATTCATGAAACAATCGATTTTAACCAAACAACAAGCATAAGGTAATCTTAAAGTGGAATCCCTATAAACTATTATTACAAGGAAAAAAAAGTGTTATTTTTTTTTCTGTTTCTGGTTTATGAGAATATTTTCTTGGATAAAAACCAGGATGATTTGGGTACAGGACATCCTCTGCTGGACAGAGTCTGTCATTACAATAATTACATCAGATATTCAGAGGGGAAGAGGCTTGGCTAATTTCTCTAATTCTTTCTATCCTGGCAGGGATGGGTGGGTGGGGTGCTTTAAATATACCTACATCTGAACCATACGCAGACCAATTTAACCCAAATCTCCGGAGCTGGGTTCCAGGCATTTGCAGTGTTTAAAGCTCACCAGCTGATGATAAGTGCATACGGAATATTGCTATAAAGATTTTTACCATCATTGAGAAAGATACATGGTTTCACATCTGAGAACTGATCTGAGACTGTGTGACAGGTACATGAACTAGGGAGGTCTTATTCTAATTGAATGGAAAGAAAATGAAATTATTGTGTATCATTATTTGGTTCAGTTTACCTCGGGCTTTTCATCCAGGATCTGCTGACGGATCTCCTTGTGTTTCTCTACGAGCTTTTCTTGTCGTTTACTTTGAGCCTCTTCTAACTATAAGAAAGTTACAAGAAAGTCATTTTCATCTACACACTCAAGTGAATGTTTTCAGACAAAATTGAAAGCTTTTCAGATCTATGGCGTACATCTAATTATTTTATATTCTGGTCGAGAACTGCCCTTACAAGTGTAGAGGACTGTTGTAAGTGTTGGAGCTGAGTGATGAGTACACAGGGGTGGCGATGGGGTGATCAATGTGATAATAAATTTTCACATATTGAGGTATATGGGGTAGCTATTCTGGTTTAAACCTGATTCAGCCTGAACTAAAGAAGCCTGACCTATGGCATATCAAACATACATTTTACATCTACTTTAACCATTAACGATAAGGATGCATTAAACGTTATCTCAAGAACACACTCTTTGAAGATAAGGATGCATACTTTCTTTCCTATGATGCCAGTATGGGGAACACTAGTATCAGTAATGAAGACAAATTTCCTTTCCTGGACATTGGGGTCAATTTGACCTGTTAATCTGCAACTGAATATCTCTTTGAAACTTTGATGAGTATGTATCCTGGGCAAGTTTGATGTATGTTCTTTGTTCTAAAAAGGTATAAAACTGTACTGAAAACCATGCTTCTACAGAACACTTTCTTCCTTTGTGGAGACTGCCTTCCCAGGTTATAGTCCTCAGCTTGGCCCAAGTAAAGGTCACCTTCTCTTTCTCTTATCTGTACAATGGTTAGTGGTTATTTGTGTCAACAAATGAATTATACTATTCTTACATTTTTGTTAATGTTTGAAAATTTCCAAAATACCATTTAAAAAAAAATAAGAAGTGCCTTTGGAGGTTGCCATCTTCTCTACCATTGATGACAACTAAAGGTTCTTTGGGGAATGCCCCATTGACATCATGTTTCTGGGCTCCTGACTTTGGAAATGATTCTTGACATCTATCTTTAGATGAGCTTTTTTATACGCAGGTCTGCAATTAAACTTGCAGAAACACTGATTACAGAACGCCTGCTCTGTGAAGCAGCTCTTCTGGGGGCTGGTGATACCTAGATACAACGAGGCCTGGCATTTCCCTCCAGAGGCTCACACAGTGCTTGTCAAAGGCTCAAACACAGTCTGCAGAGGAGAGAGGGATTAAGCGACATACCCTCTTGATGTACTGCACCACCTCCTGGATGTATGACCGGATCATCTCTGTCTTTTCCCTAAAAGCAAAGGACAAATAGATTGTTATAGGAACTCATCCGGCATGGACAAACATGGGGACCTCAGGCTTCCAGATGAAAGTTGACAGAACTCTCAACCTTCTTATTGCTGCTGCAAGGAAGGTACAACCCGCCAGCTCTGGACAAAGGTCAGGGTCCCCTCAAGGGCAAAGCTCAGCTTTCACTAAAGGCGGGCAAGGCTGTCTGACAGTATGGGAGGTGAGGATTCAGCCTTTCTGGAAGGAAAGTTCTTTACTCAGTCTTTATCTAAAAGTCCCCGGGTGCGCCTCGGTCCCTTATTGAACTGCGCTTTGAGTTCCGTGTTAAAAACCTTACAAAAGGGATCTTTCGAGAGGTTAATTAGAGGAGAAATTTTCCAGATGGGTCTTTGCGTGGTTAAGAACCTGTTATTCTGATACAGAATAAAACGATCCCAGGTAAAAGTTGGGGAGAAGGGGCTCTTTCTCCTTACTCTTCCATCTGGCTTTTGTCTTTGGATTTAGCTTCTGTTATCTTCTCCTGCCTCTTTTTATCCATTTTCTTCTTTAATTCCTTCTTCTCTCTGAAGTCAAAATGGAAGTAAAAGGGAAAAAAGGCAAATCAAATGGCAATTTGCGTTTAATACATTTATAGACTCAAGCCCATTGTAATGAGAACGGAGGCTTACTTCTCACAGATTTCTTTGAGCTTCTTTAACTGATTGTTCTGACATTCTTCAGCAACATCCGTCAATTTTTGAATAAGCTGGGGAAACAAAATGCCAGTTTGCTGTTTTACATTATCACAAACAAAGCACCCTCTCCCCTCGCTCCCCCAAACAACAGTATATGTGGTTAGAAAATGTGCGACTGATGCTTAACAACAGTTAAAATCGCCAGATGTCTAACATAGGCGATGAGGACATAATTTAAAACTGACAAGAAATGTTCACATATTGAGGTATACGGGGTAGCTATTCTGGTTTATAACTGATGTGGCTTGAACTAAAGAAGCCTGACTTATGACCTATCAAATATACACTGTACATCTGCTTTAACCATTAAAGTAAAAAATGCGTTAAATTTTATCTCAAAGTAAAAGAATGCACTCTTTGAAGATAAGAATGCATACTTCCCCTCCTACAACTACCAGTATTGGTAATACCCCTATCAGTGCTCCTGAAGATAAGTCTCCTTTCCTGGACATCAGGGTCACATTGACCTGCTAATTTGCAACTGAATACTTCTTGGAAATTTTGATGAATATGTATCCTGGGTGTGTTTAATGTATTTTCTTGGTTCTGAAAAGGTATAAAACTGTACTGAAAACCATGCTTCTTCAGAACACTTTCTTGCTTGACAGAGACTGCCTTCCCAGATTATAGTCCTCAGCCTGGTTCAAGTAAAGGTCTTCTTATCTCTTGTTATCTATAGATTGATTATTGATTACTTGCATAGACAAACCATCATACTATTTAGGTTTAATATGAAATTCATCTCCTTATCTCTTTTTAATTAAACAGGATTCCTTAGGTTATTGTGCTGGTTACTGCAGCTTAGCTCAGTGTAAAGACAACTAACAGCGTGGACCCAGGTTCCAGTCTCCACTCTGTGACTTATTAAAAGTATGATTTTGGTCAGGGAGCCTACATTTTCTGAACCTACACTTTCTTGGTTGTAAATGAGATTATCAATGTCTTCATCTCTTGGAGGTACTGCGAAGCTTAAAATAAAATAAGTATGATACAAATGTAAGTTATAATCAACCGTGAATTTATAATTCTTGGTTTCCAGCTATCATTCATTGCTTAATTGCTTCAAGGATGACATGAGTTACCCATCTTAGAAATCGATGTTTGTGTCTTTGTGTGGGTAACATCCAAAGAACATCAGAAATTCTCTTCTGTGCTACTATTGAGTTTTGAATACATCGTCATGAAAGCAATTATTTTATTATCTTGCATTTATTTTCTTATCAAACCAAGCTTCAAGATGGCAGCGACTGAGTTTTCATATCATTGGCCCTCCACACAATTCCTAGTCTTCAGTGGGTGCTCAATAAATACTTGTCAGTTATATGAGGATAATTTTGCTTTCCGATCCCATCTCTTTCTTTATTCTACACAAAGAACTTATGGAACCTTCTGCCATTGCTCAGGCAGTGGTAGCAACTGGACTCACTCCTTCTTACTGGAGCACCAAATAGATGGTGTGGGCTTCCTGTGTAAGGCCCCACTCTTGTTCCCCAGAGACAGAGATTCTCCGACACAGCAGGGTAAGTTGACTGGTCTTATATAAGTGGTAGCTTACAACAGTGACAAGGCAATGTAATCATACACCACCAAGCTTTCATTGATAATTTATACATGCTGAGTACAGTTTGAAGAGTTTTAAATGTATTAACTTATTCAATTCCAATAGTTGCCCTGTGAGGTTGGTGTTATTATCTGTGTTTTACATATGACGACACTCACACATGGGGCTCGAGATCTGGGCTCTGGGCCACAGAGGTGGTGAGTGGCAGAACTGGGTCCAAACCCAGACAAATCAGGCTCCATGGCTTGTGGTCTTCACCACCTTCCCATGCTTCTTTTTCATTATGATTTTAGAAATTGTTTTACAAAACCCTTCCTCTCTAAGAGAATAAAAGAAGTCGAGGGAGAAATTCTCTTACAGAAGTACAATAAAGAATCCACATTAACTTAACAGTAACACGAAATTTGATGCATTCATCTGTGAAGTGGATTAAATCTGAACAAATATGAATTGGGGTTTAGGCCAGCAGAAAACCTATTTGATCATTCAGAAGAGATTGCCTGATCATGACTGTCACAATTAAAGAAATCATGAAATATTACAGCTTTGTAGTGCCATTTATCAAGCTGCCCAGATGTAAAATTCCAGTGTGCAAAGATTCTGGAAATTTCCTTGAGGATTCCTGCAATGCCTCTATTTTAGCTGAGGGTGTACACTCAGTGCCTTTCCTTCCCCAGAGGACCTTTCTCCTCTCACATTCACTCCATGGAGTTACAGAAGGTTATTCAGAGACCCCCAACCTTGGCTGCAACATCAGAATCCTTGTGGGCAACTCCTTAAAAATACAGATCCCAGGGTCTGTTCCTAGACCTATGAACTCCAAATGTCTAGGGGCAGGGTCTGGGAATCGGTATTTTCAAAACTCCCCCCCTTGATGATTTGGATACTTTGCCAGATTTGGGGAGTTTCCGTGGGCCTGTGCTCATTCTACAGATCATTGTTAAATCTCCCAGCAATGCTTTTGAACTCAATGGCATTCATACTTCTGTTTCCATGTTGTCATCTCTGTCATTCACCTGACTCCAGAATATTTTCTTGATTATGCCAGCACCTGCTCACATTTACTGCTTTCCTCCTACCTCCTGCCCTCATCCTCAGCAACACTGACATCCAGTCAACAAAGCCACTGAGCTGCAGATCTCATAGCCCTTCTATCCACTCAATTCTGACTTTTATTTTGATTTGGTTTCAGACCCCACTCAATTGCCAGCACCTTACTCCCTCAAGGTTCCACAGAGGAAGTTCCCTGTCTGCTGCATCCCCTGGCCTTCCTCTTGGCCCCTCTCTCAGATCATCTGCACTTGCTCTTTCCTCATCTCAGAACTAGTTCCCATCTCTTTGCTCCTGGAACACACATCTTTATGTAAACTATTCAATTTAGCCACAATCCAACAAATATTTATCCAGGACCTACTAAACACCTGGCACTATTCTAGAAACTCTGAGCCGATGACCTGGTTTTCTAGATCTTCCCACTCAAAGTGTGGTCCATGGACCAGCAGCACTGGCATTGCCAGGGAACACAGTAGAAATGCATATTCTCAGGCCCTACCCCAACCCAACGAAATCAAAATCTGCACTTAACAAGATTCCCAGGAGATTTGTGTGCACATTACAGTTTGAGAAGTGCTGTCTAGATTATTGAGGAAGATGGAGACAATATAGAGGAAGCCTTCTGTTATGGACTGAATGTTTTCGTCCTCCACCCCCACCCCAAATTCGTATATTGAAATCCTAACCCCTAATGTAATGGTGTTAGCAGTCAGGGACTTTGGGAGGTGATTAGTGTTAGCAGTCAGGGACTTTGGGAGGTGATTAGGTCATGAGGGTGGAGCCCTCGTGAATGGGATTAGTGCCCTTATAAAAGAGACCCCAGAGAGCTCCCTTGCCCCTTTAGCCATGTGAAGACACAGTGAGAAGACAGCCATTTATGAATCATGAAGCTAGCTCTCTGAATTTGTAGGTGTCTTAATCTTGGACTTCTCAGCCTTCAGAACCATGAGAAATAAATGTTTGTGGTTTAAGCTACCCAATCTATGGTAATTTGTTACAGCAGCCCAAACTGAGTAAGAAACTCTCTCAAGTTCCCTCTCCTCTGTCTCAAAAGATCTTAGGAACTTTATCTGCATTCTCTTCATTACCCCAAACTCAGCTTCTTCACCTCTGATGCAGGGATAATGTTTCCCTCCCGGGGAGATTACGAAAGCTGAAAGGGAAAACACACACGCAAGTCCTAATAGACCACATCGTAGGTTCTTAACTTGGTTTCCTTACCCTTCCTTCCAAGAGAAAGGTTCTTGCCTTTGCTTTCCATCCTGTCTTCTCCCACCTGGGGCAGGACCTGATCCACCATTTCATTTTCTCCTCTCAAACTTTCTTCTGCACTAGACACATTCCCTTTGTATAAAAACATATCTCTATTTTCCTTAATAGCCCAGAACCCTGAATTTTTGTTCCATTTTTGACCTTCCTTTCATTTCTATCCCTAAAATGGAAGACTAATGGCTGCTTCCAAAGCTTCAATGCCTCACCCCCATATTCTTCAAACCTACCATCTTACGTGCACTCCAACCACTGGAAGTCACCTGATTTTGTTTTAAGATTACAAAAACATTTTTGTTACTAAACTTATTGGCCATTTCTCAGGATTTAACTTTTATTATTCCAGAGATCAAAAAATGTTCTTAGCTCACAGCACCCTTAGGATCTCAGTAATTTTTTCATGGCACTCTTAGGCTAAAAGAAATGAACGAACAGGTCTATTTATTTATTAAATAATTAGGTCCAAACAACTTAATAGTAGTACTTTGCATAGTGTCCAACAGATGTTTCTCTGTTTCCTTCAAAAATGTAAAATATCCCACAATGCCCCAGTGAGTTCAACTTGGTGCCTCAGGGTGCCTTTGGACACAGTTTGGGAATCATGCTTTATCCTCCGGACAGTGTGCCAGTTGCCAACCACTCTCGTACAAAACTCTCTTTCCTTAATTTATAGTATCTCCAGTAACTACCACCGTCACTCCTTCTCTGTTTAGGGGCTTCAATTCATTTTAGCGTCATCAACTGCCTTTGACCAACTCTGGCTGGGGATGGCTCACCAGCATCTCAACATTTCTACCAGTAAGCTCAGGATTTGTCCCTCACAGAAGACAAGTCATTGTATTTTCCCACCGTCTCATTCAGTTCAAAAGTGGACATTATCTTTGACTTCCCTCTTGGGTACTTGAGTCATGGAGATTTGTTAATTTCTCCTGTTACTATGTGTCACACGGCTTTGTGTTAACAGCACTTGGTGCAGATTTTCATTAACTCCAGTCTGGACTTGGCAAGAATTCCCTCCTTGCCCTCAGTCTCTCCCTAGTCCTTCCACTTCATCCCAAATAGTCTTCCTTTTTTGTGTGCAGCAAAGCCTTAACTGGCTCTCTATTCCCAAAATGTTATGTTCCAGCTCTAAATCTCCTTTTCTAATTAGGGTTCCAGGCAATATTTTGCTCTCAGAACTGTCCAGACACACACCTGCTTCTGTACTTTTTCTCTTGTTATTCTTCTACCTTGGTGATGCTTTCATGTGAATAGGAGACCTCAGAGATGTAGAACATTCCCATGACTGCAGAAAGTTCCATTGAACTATGCTGCTTTAACTGCTTTGATAAAGGAATGGACACCAGCCAAGGTCTCCCCCTGTCGATGCCCCTTTCCCCTCTAAACCAGCCTGTGGTGATTCTCCTCTTTGATTGCCCAGATAACTCTAGGCCTTGGTTGGCTTTTTCTATAAGATACCATTCATAGATATTTATCTTTGTGTACATACTTTATTTTCGCTCTCTAAAAGGATGCCACTACTGCAATCTCCCTTTCTTAATGATTTTTTGGAAGCTTACGCTCTATACAAAATATTAGGCACTTAAAAAATATTGTGAATGAAGTCGTTTAAGTTTTAAAACCACACAGACCCCAACTTTGGTGATAGCTATGGAGCATTGTGTCCAAGCAATGAGCTGTCTTATGGAAAATACTTTCAAAACTATATAATTTTGGTATTTAACAAGCTAAGTTTTGTTCCTTTAGGAATAAATGCCTTATTGTGAAATCCAGGTGTATTTTTTTAAATGCGGCTTTTGCATGCAACTAATGAAAATAGTATTTCCCTTGAATCCCAGAGAATATGTGTTTAAAAAAGGACAGCATCTCTGTGTTTAATGTGACAAATATGTAAATATCCTTCCACTGTGCTCAGTTCCCGTTGGTCTCCTCCACTCTCCCACAGTACAGACCCCTCCCTGTAACATTCTGCCCTTTCCAGCTATTTTCAAAAGACCATCACTCTTACTGTAATTCTGTCCTTACAGCATTTATTGTTTTCATTTAAACTTCTTCTACTTAAGGTCCAGGAGGCAGAATGATTAATATTATGACTTTGTTAATAATACGCCACTATTGTCAGATTCACATTTAAACTGGCAATGAGATTATATATATGCATCAATAATTTATCTTTCCTACCCTAAAAAGAGACAGTATGGGGCTCACCTACAGTTTTCTCTACCCAACATTATTTCTCCAGGAAGAACTTCCTTTGCTTTCTGAAAACTGGCTCTGTGCCCAATGTAGTTCCCATGGGAGCTGCTGTATTCTTTACCCCCATCCCTTGGCCAAAGTAACAGGTCCAGGGGAGGCACTGATCCAAGGTGGACCAGTCATACCTTGACTTTGGCCACAGGTGATTGGTCTAAGGTTGCAAGCTTGGCCAATCATATGACCCTAATAAGGCTTTCCCCAAGATTTTTCTAATCTGCCATTGGAGAAAGAAATGTAACTTACAAGTGGTCAGTACCTATATTTTCTGACAAAGGGAAGCCTGTCTGCTGCTTTGGAAGAGAATAATACTAATGTGCAGAAAAAAGCAGTTGAGAGAGAGAGAGTGAGAGCGAAGGAGAACAAGAAAAACAGAGAGAAAAGGAGAGAGGGAGAGGAAGAGAGAGACAGACAAATAGACAGAGACAGATAGACAGGCAGACAGACATAGAAAGTGCTGTGAGTGGTCTCCAGCACCCATATCTCCATCCCTTCCCTTCCCCGGTGTGGCTGGTCGATCTTTCCTTATGTGATCTACCCTGTGTATTTTTCTACTACATACTCTTCTTGTCTAAATTAATCCAACGTGAGTTTCTGTTGCAACCAAGAGAATCCTGACAAAAAACAGAAATAAAAAATTTCACTCCTTAACACCCAAATAGGATGGAGGAAACTTTGAGTTTTGGACTCAGGGTTTTTATTGCATGAGAAGCAAAAATAGGACCCAGAAGAGGGACTTTTCTCACAGTAACTGAAGTGCTTTTTAACTAACCTAAGGGTACATTCACTTTTGGTGTATTTATTAGCATACAAGCTCTACTCAAAGAACTATTCAATCATGTATTAGCTGCAAAACTCACTGAAGATCGAAAAGAAGAAAAGATAAGTTTAGAATTCCTAGGGGAAAAAAAAAGAGAGTACATGCTAAACTGAAATTCAGTAAACAACATTTAATTTTAACTTTTAGTATGATTTTTTTTCTGGCCCAAAGGAATAGACACATTTCAATTATTTTGCTTATTTGTTTACCACTCATTCTCCCAGTTAAATGTTCTAAACCTTTTAAGGAGTAAACAAGAAAAGCCCTGGGGGGAATGTAATTTCATGCTTGTTCTCAACTCCGTGCTGAATTTCACGTGGTTTAGTCATTTAAGGGTGAGAGAATGGTTTCCATGGAAGAAGCTAATTCCTTGACTTTAACTCAAAAGGGATAAAAAATATGTGGACAGAAATTGGCATGTTTGGAGTCTCTTCTAAGAAGGACAATTTTGAAAAATGAGCAAAAAGCCAACTGTAGAATGTTCACCCTTCAGACACAACTCATCTTCTCTTCCCTTCCAATAATATCTAGAGAAGATAGTGCCTTCTTTTCTGCCAGTCAAAGCATCCACTCTGAGTTTTCTCTATAAACTGTTTTTCTTCTAGGAGGCATCAATTTATCAGGTTTCTAAACTAAGTAATGATCTACAAACTAAACACATTACTGACAATTTAAAAACAAGGTGGATGTTTATACTAGGGTGTATCCTGGCCATTCAAATTGAGAAATATTCATTCATTCATCAGGCAATATTTACTGAGCACCTCTGATGTGCTGGACACTGTGGTAGTGTGGACAGTCCAGCTGTGAGCCAACAGGCAGGCCCTGTCCATGCGGGGCTGACAGTTTCCACTAGCTCGCATCTCTTTTCAGGAGGAGAAATTTTTAGACTAAAAGGGCAACTATCTTGATCATTCTTTGAGATATTCCTTGATACTTATGAAATTTTTTTTAAATTTCTACAGCTAAATAGAATTTACAGCAGCTTACTTGAATCTAAACGTTTAAAGAATCCTTGGAATGTTTTTTTTCCTTGCTGGGCAAAGAAATAAAAGTGGAAATCTGACCAAGACTTCTAGTCAATGTCAATAACTTGGCTCAATGAATCTATAAAATTTTAAATTATTTTCCACTTTTAAATTATGCCAAGGTAAATCTCAGCTTTTTAGTTTTTCTGGGAAATAGAAATGGGTCCATGTAACATATACTCCCTCAAATGATATTTCTGGTATTCTTTAATGAGGCTATCAACTGAAAATATTTTCAAAGTTTGAAAAAAAAATCAAGAAATTTGATACAGTGAGCTTTATTTGAGGTGTTTTATCAGCCTAGATAATGCTTGTGATTTGCCATTTCAATTCTCTAGGCCTTGTTTCCTCATCAGTAAAACATAGCTTCTAAATTATCTCTAAAGTTCCTTTGATAAATTATAAAAATTATATTATCCTATGGTTACAAGTGTGTTTTTAGAATTCAATAATGGTTAAAAAAATATCCTGAAAATAATAAAAAGTAGGGATTTATGGCCATGAAATATTTATTTTAATGAGAAAGGTAACTTTTATCATAAAAGAAGTTTCACTTAAAATGATTCATATAAACAGCTTTAAGTAAAAATTTACAATAGACCAAAAATTATCCCTCTGTAATTATAAATGCTAATGAAGGTATTTGCAAGAGTTATTAAAAAGTTGGTGTAGTAATACCAATGATGCAATTATGGATTTCTTGATTAAAATAAAAGAAAATAAGAACATGTTTGCATCTGATCAAGTCAAATGAGATCATTATATCTCATTAAACCAACCAAAAAGAAAAAAAGCCAAACCACTAAAATTTTAGGATAAGGCTTCATAATTCTAAAAGATGTCAAGGCCATCTAATTTAGAATAAATGAAATAAATAAATATTTCTTACCACTCAGATGTGGGAAAGTAGCAAGAAGGTTCAAACCGGAGGTTTTCGAATAATTAGCAAAGGAGACCTAACTAAAGGAGACACGAGTTGTCCTGTGACTTGTAACTAAAATAGGGCAATAAATCATGGGCTTAATATTTCAACAGTGCATTTGGAAGATAGACCCAGAAGAGCTGTCTATGAAGATAAATACCACAGCATGTCAGCTACTTTTTTCTTAATGCAAAATATATCATCTCAGCATCCCTCACTTGCCAGATGGAGTGCAATGAGTCCTGTAATTCCAGAGGGCACGAACTAAATTATCAGACTGTGGATTCTATTTTGGAATTTTCCTTTCAGCAGAATCTCTTCTGTTCCCCAAGCTTCTTTAAGTTGACACAAGTCAAAACTATTATTTTCCTTGCCTTTGGGGATGGTTCTGTTTACCGACTTTTTCCCTTTAATTTCATCTAAATAGTTACCAATTAACATATAAAAATATATTAAGATATATTATGCACACACACAAAAGAAAAACCAAAGTTTAAAAGTTTATTGCTCTAAACTGAAATCCCTAATTATTATTTTAATAGATCTGAGAGCTGGATTGTCTCTGCATTCTATAATTTAAGTGAAACTAACATTACAGTCAGAGGGAGACTTTACAAGCATTCTTGTACAAACTTTTTGTTTTAGAAACGAGGATACAGACACTCAAAGAGATGAAATTATTTAGTTCAAGTTACATAACTAAAAATGGAAGTCATGTCTCCTCACTCTAAATCCTGTGCAACTTGTCCTTTGGTAAAGAATGACGACTATGTACTAGGCACTGTGTTAAGCTTCCATGGATTATTTTATTGAATCTCACATCCAAACTATCAGGGCTGTATGTAGAATTCTGCAAAAAATGGCCCTAATTGTTCACTTTTTCTCTGTATCCACACTCTTTTCAATGTGATCTGCAGCTCCTCTAAACAAGAGATAGAGTCTATTTCCCCATCCTTTGAATCTGGGCAGGTCCTATGACTTGCTTTGGCCAAAGAAGAAGGAAAAAGTTCAAGCCCTCTCAAGAGACCTTGCCTACTTCCACTTGCTCTTAATTGGAATCCTTTCCAACTTCCACATGAACAAGCCCAGGCTAGCCTGCTGGATGATAAGAGATGTGGATCAGTCACCTGCCTTGACCCAGCTGACAGTCAGCCAACCTCAGAAGCAGAGCCCCTAGATGACTGGCAGCTGAACCAAAGGCACATGAAGGAGCCCAGCCAAGACTAGAAGAAGCATCCAGCTGAGTGAAGCTCAAATTGCTACACACAGAATCATGAGCTAAATAAATGGCTATTGTTTTAAGGCAATAAGCTTTGAGATGTTTGTTATGTGACAAAGCTAACTGATAACATTGGGCACACTATTAGTAGGTCTGTCTGACTTCATAACCTATGCTCTTAACCAATGTAAGCTCCTGAGGGCAGGGGTCACATTTAGGCTTGGTCCACACGGGAATCCCCCAACCAGTGTGAGGACCACAATAGGCCTTTAATAACTTTTGGTGAATGAATGATTATATAAGTGCACTTTATACTCTCTAACTTGCCCAACCTCCTAAAATAATACATGAAAGGATACAGCATGAACTCTGTGGATCAAAATAACAGGAGACAATCCAACAGAAAAGTAGGCAATGGATGTGAAAGGGCAGTTTGTAGAAAAGAGGAATACAAATGGCCAATACATATATAGAAATATGCTCATTTTTTGCTCATAATTAAAGCAATGGAATTTGAGATAAATACCATATATATGTGAAAAGAACAACATCAACTCAATTAGGGTTACCCAATGATGATCAGGAAAACCCACAAGAACACATCTAGATAATTACTTCATTCTTTATTTCACCACTAAAGTCTTTTATTTGTCATTTCTTTTTTGGTGGAGAATGTAAAGTTTTCAGGAAAGCTAAATCATTTATTTCTCAAGAAAAATGATCCCACATTAAAGTCAGAATATTGGAGGAAGACAGATAACACTACCGCAACTACAGTGGAGATATACTTCCTGACACTGCAATTACTCCTGGCACATATACTTCAGCTGGGTGACCACAGAAGGGAGAAAATTCAAGGCTAGCTCTCAGACAGGCTGTGGCAGCAAATGATGCTGATAAAAATCACTAAAAGGTGGGGCCGGCCCTGTGGCACAGTGGTTAAGTGCACGTGCTCCGCTTCAGCAGCCCAGGGTTTGCAGGTTCGGATCCTGGGCACGCACCAACACACCGTTTGTCAAGCCATGCTGTGGTGGTGTCCCATATAAAGTAGAGAAAGATGGGCATGGATGTTAGCTCAGGGCCAATCTTCCTCAGCAAAAAAGAGAAGGATTGGCATCGGATGTTAGCTCAGGGCTGATGTTCCTCATAAAAAAAAAAATCACTGAAAGGAAGATGATGCACTCCCTCAGGCTGTAGCAGGATGTCAAAGCTGCAATACACATTTATATTTGAACTCAAGATCTCCTAAGCCAATTCACATATTGTAAAAAAAAAAAAAAAAAGGCTTCCATTAAAAACAGTGTTTTAGGTACATTGTCTCATTATTCCTTCCTATAGTTTAATGAAGTGATGATTATTCTAATCTCCAATGGACAGATGAGAAAACTGAAGTTCAGAGTGGTCACACACCTACTCAATGGGAAAGCACCGGCCTGAAATGAGGACTTTTGACTCTAGACCCTCACTCGTCACCACTCACATCCTGATGGGCCATTCCATTCATAGCTGATCCATCTTCACCCAGAGCTTTCACTGTGAAATCTAACTTTCAGTCTCTGGGATCGGCAGGGAGTTGGGGAACTCAGGTCAACGGGTAGTAATGTTAGTTTGGGGCCCAGGAACGATTGCTGTTGGGACAGGCAGGAGGATGTATAAGAAGAATTCGAATCATTGAGGTCAATGTGAAGGAAGGGAGAAATGGATGGAATTAGAACATGTGGAAGACTGAAAATATGAGGAGGAGAAAAGGTAGGAAGCAAAGCAAAGCAAAGGAAAACAAGCCTTTGTGGAGGATAAAGGGTATGGCGACTGTAAGAGAAAATGAGGAAATCTTTTCCTGAAGCCACTAAAAAAAGAGGAAGAAGAGAGAAGACAAAATGGCGGGCCAAGCACTGCTGCGACTGAGAAGCAACCCCATCGACATCACTACAAAATCCCCTCTCACCAGGCTGTGGGTGTTTAGTTTGAATGTGATGCTGGGGCTGATTACTGAGAGTCATCGAGAACCCTCAGAGGGACCCCCTAAGAATTTCCATCACTTACCAAAGTCACTTTTAAAATTAAAACCTAACCCTAATGGCATAGGCAAAACTCAGGGTCCACCCAATGCAGTCAATGAAAAACAGATAAACACGTTAGACTGATTCCCCAACCCCGTAGTTCTTCCCTGGAAGAGGAGGCCTTAGCTGGGGTCCACAAATCCTCAAGGTATCTATAGAAAGATTTTAGGGGGTGCAAAAACTTGAATGGGGTGGGAAAACTTACTTCTTTATTTTCCCTCCCCTCTAACTGAAAGCAACCATTTCCTTCTATTGTGAATATAGGAAAGCAACCATTTCCACAGGACCCATGCCTCTGTCACCAATAGATATGCATCCAGCTTGATGACCAAGCTGTCAAAAGTGGAGAGCATGCTGTATTTCTCATTTCAACTAAAAGGAACTTCAGGCTTATTCTAAAACGCATTTTGAGCACAGATAAGGATTCATAGGCTCTAAAATCGAGCTTCTTTAACTTGAACGTGTAACAAGTCACCTAGGACTCTTATTAAAATGCAAACTGTGATTTAGCAGGTCTGGGGTGGGGCCTGAGACTCTGCATATCTAACAAACTCACAGGTGGTTTGGGGACCACACTTTAACTAGGCTGCAGAGCTATTTGGATGTAGGGCTTTCTGGAGGAAGATCCTTTTTAGGCAGGTATAAAAAATTCATTGAAGCTCCAGAGTTTATGAAGCTTGGTGTGCATTTTACGCCTCCCATGATAGTATGAACAATTACCTCAAAAAATATTCTCTTGGTATTTATTAGTTTATACAGTTAGGCAAATTGTTCCCACATCTGTGTTTTCATATCAATATACTAATACCTTTATCATTTCACTCATCATGTGTTATTATAACCGTAATATATGCTCCCTGAGTTTGTGTGGTGACCGCATCTTCTTTATCTTTATCTCCAGTGTTTATCAGAATGTTTTGCAAGTATTCAGTTTTTAATGAACATTTGGCAGGGAGTTTATTGATGCATAGTTTCTTTCTCAATCCTTGAACTGTGGGTACTGGCATTTGAAATATATGATCTTCAACCAAAACACGTTTGTATTTAATTCCCAAAGCAATTTTGGGAGATGAAATATCTTCTGCTTAATTTTCCTCATCACCCAAATATTCCTTTTAACCTGAGGCCTGCTTGCTTTTTAATTACACTTATATTTGTCTAATTTATCCTGAGAGGCCTGTTCATAATTCAGAACCACAACCAAAGATAGAACTGAGGCTTCTGGGTGCCTTTCAGTCAAAAGATTTCTAGGCAGAACAATTTCTAGTTATTACAAATAGAGTTGATAGAAAGTTCTGATACACATGTCAGCGAAAGGCATGTAGTATAAATTGTGGATGCCCCAAAATGGCCAGGAAATAAACTTTGTGTGGTTCTAAATCTAAGGTGTTTAGGCCTTAGCCTTCTTAACAAAGGCCCATACAAGTGTGTGCAAAGGCACTGGGGCTTTATCTGAAACCCAAATCCACAATCACAGTGGTGAAGGGGTGACCATTTTGAGTAGGTTGCTTATATTTGGCTTGAAAGGAACAGGCCGGCTTGGACATATATTTCTGTTTTTCTGAAAACACTTCAAAGTTTTTACTATGGACACACTCATTCCTTCTTAGGGAGAAGGGAGGAGAAGCATAGTTCTGGCATTGCCACCGCCAGTAGGAGGTCCACTGCCTCTCCTGCTCTCTGTCCCTTCAGGTGGGATTTTCCCACCTATGAGCTCAGCCTCGTCTTCCCTAGTTCCCAGCCAACCTTCTCCTCCAGGAGAAAATCTGTTGAGCAGCTTTCTACACCTCGCCTGGTGAGATTTAATGCGGTGCCTCATGCTCAGGTATCCTTCCTGGGACTCTGAGATTGTGCAGCTCTTTCCTGTGATTTCTGTACCCACTTCTGCAGCAAAAGTCCCCTTCTCCCCAAGAGGCCTTTGTGGGATGTGTGGGCATCTGTTCTCAACCACACTCTGAATTCTTGTTTCTCCTGTGAGTATTGGGCTTCCTTCTTATTCTGCCACGTCTCTTCTGAATTGCCATGACTCTTTCCTTGGGGAATGGAGTCTTGCCATGGGTTGGGACTCTGAGGAAACTCCAGATGATTATGGCTGGATTGTCTAGTCTTCTAAGTAACATTCACCCTGTTAGTCAACTTCAGTCACCTGCTGGAGAATCCCAAGACTTCTAACCCATGGGGACACCATTCATCTGAACTGTGCTTTGGTACTGCCCTTCCCTGGGGCCCACGCCTCACCAGGTACTGGGCAGCTCAGCCCCAGAGTGGTCCTCAGGAAAGTTACTTCAGATCATGTCACTTCTCTGCTCAAAACCCTCCAGGGGCTCTGACTTCACTCTAAGTGAAACATAGAGGCCATATGGAGGCCTATAACACCCTAAGAGATCTGTCCCCAAATCTAAAAGTCCTATCTCTCTGATTTAAGACCCTATAGTTCTCGTCAGACAGAGCCACCCTGCTGTTCCTCCAACACATAGCTCAGTCCCAGCCCAGAGCCTTTGCAGCTGCTAATCCTTCTGCCTAGTAAAAGCTCGCCCCATATGTTTGCCTGGGTCAGTCCTTCACCTCCTAACTCAAATGCTGCCTTCCCAGTGAGTCCTTCCCTGGCTACTCTATTTAAAATATCAAAGCATGCTCCTCATCCTTCCCCCATCCTATTCCCTATTTCCTTATTTCTGATTGATTTTCCTCTTAAGCCCTTATTACCATTTGACATACTATGTATTTTACCAACTTACTTTGTTTATGGTCTGACCCCCATCTTGAATGCAAGCTCCATAAAGAGTAGGATTGTTGTCATTTTTATCCTCTACTATTTTAAAATATTTACTGAGTAGATGTCTAATAAGAATTTGTTGAATGAATGAATGAACAAATGAGTCAGTGGTTCTTTTTGAGGTGATGAAAATATTCTAAAATTGTTTGTGGTGATGGTTGTAGATATCTATGAATATACTAAAAACCACTGGATTATACACTTTAAATGAATGAATTGTGTGGCATGTGAAATAAAGCTGTTTAAAAAAAAGAGAGAGGTACAGTATCCCAGTCATGAAGGAGTTGGCTGTGTGTGCTCTGAATCACCAGCAGGTTTCAAGCCAAGGTTTATCATAATGACCTCATTATGATAACCTTGGTCATTATGATAACCTTGGCTTGGAATCTGAATTAGAGAGGCATCTACACAATGGTTATAAAGCAAGGACTCTTGAATCAGAGGACCAAGGTTCAAATCCCAATTGCACCCACTTTCTAGTTGGGGAACCTTGGGAAAGTCACTAAATTTCTCTTAAGCTTTTTTATCTGCAAAATGGGCTGACAGTAGTATCAAACGCCAGTGGTTGATGGAGGATTAAACTGGACAATTTTTGTAAATGGCTTAGCAGAGTATATGGCTCCATTGTGAATAATCAATGCACAGTTACTGTTTTAGTTTTAATTTTTGTTATTATTTTCTGGAGTACTAGGGGTGGGGTACTGGAGAAGGTTAGATGGCAGTGGTTGCAACAGGGTAACCCAAAGCCATTATCTCCCATTAAAATTCACTTTGACTTTCTTGGATCAAACAAGGCAATCCCCTCCTTACACCAAACCTGACCCTTGCTCATTCTTTCACTGTTTAGATCTTACTTCAGTAGCTCACAAATAAGGCAGCCCACCAAAATCATATGGAGCTTGTTAAAAATAAATCCTTGAGCTTCACATTTAGGTATTGGACAGTGGTTCTCGAAGTTGAGGTCCTGGGACCAGGAGCATCAGAACCACCAGCCCTACAAGAGGCCTGTTGAATTGGACATTTGGGGTAGGGCCCAACAATCTGAGTTTTAACAAGCCTTCAGGCGATACTGATGCATGCTGAAGTTGACAATAACTGACCAAGTGGAAACTAATTTTTAACAAACTCCTCATGTGATTTTGACCTGCTCATTTGCATATGGTCACTGGGGAACCAATAACTAGGACAACATCATACACTGAATCACCTATTGTACAGTGATGGCTAAACCACCAACCCATTTCCAACCTATAAGCAGAAGCAGCCTCAGAATTCTCTTATGTGGACAGGCCTTCAGCAAAGAAATGGACAGGTCATACAAACACCTCTCAGAACCCATTTCCTCTAGGTACATTACTTTAATTTCCACTAAGGTGACTCATTTGTTTTGTTTTTGGCACAAGCTTGTTTTCAAACATACTTTATTGTTTGATTCATTTAATCTACTTGTCACCAAATATTTATCATGACCCTACTGTGTGTCAAGGCATCAACAACAATGGAGAGAATGTCACAATCTGTGAAAAACAGTTTGGAGGACAAAACTGATCATCAACAGAGATGATGGCATTTCCTTTCATAGGGAGCTTCAGGAATTGGGTAGACAATATTCCATATTGGCTATTGAGCTACTGATTTTTCTAAATGTTGGAGAGTGGACTGTATAATTTTTTTTTTTTTTGAGGAAGATTAGCCGTGAGCTAACATCCATTGCCAATCCTCCTCTTTTTTGCTGAAGAAGACTGGCCCTGGGCTAACATTCGTGCCCATCTTCCTCTACTTTATATGGGATGCTGCCACAGCATGGCTTGATAAGCAGTTGCGTAGGTCCGCGCCCAGGATCTGAACCTGTGAACCCCGGGCTGCCGAAGTGGAGCATGTGAACTTAACTGCTACACCACCAGGTCGGCTCCTGGACTGTATAATTTTTTAGTTCTTGAAGAGCCCAGTGATACCAAAAAAGTGCACATTTATTTGCAGCATGTTCTTAATTTTCTTGAACAAAGATAAGTGTTTTCTAATTCCTTGTGAGAGTTCGAAGATCCCCCAAAGCTATTATAACCCCCAAATAAGTTAGGAAAATGAAAACAATAAAACATAGCCTCATTGGGGAACAGAGAGGAGCTTGGTGAACATTATGTGGCCTGTGCAATTTCCAGTTCTAAGAAATGATGATTTTGTTGCTTTTTAAAACCCAAATACTGAGTTTTGATTGTGCTTTTTAAGTAAAGCACATGTGAAATCATAAGTCACAATATGGATCTGAAAAATGCATCTTACCTGGCATCAAAACAAGATTACTGGGTAAGGAAGCAAAGCGAAGATGCCAGCCAGACCTGCCTCTGCCTCCGTTTAAATTATCTAAGAACTTCAAAAGTTTTCTATAGAAAAGGAGGTTCCAGCTATACAAACATAAATCACGTTTCTCAGACTTACCAATTTAATATGTTCTCGCTTCTGGTATTTTTCACTGTAATACTGTTCTTGACGAAGATTAAGCAGCTGCTGCTGCTGTTTGTCCTTTAAATCTATTAACTTTTGGGTCATTTCAGCATCCAGGGCAGCAAGATCTTGCTCAATGGTTGATGAACCATGGTCAGGGCTGCTGGGTTCCGACCTGCAGAGACACAGAGCTTACTCACAAAATGAGTCATGACAAGGTGGAGGAAGGCTGTTCACCAGAGTTCCTCTGAGAGAGAGTGCCGTGTTTGGAAATAAATATTCCAGCAAACCACTTGAGAAAGAGGCTGATACGCCAAG